>NW_006408725.1:4755787-4827624 GCF_000296735.1 Chrysochloris asiatica
CAGGGAGGACTAGTCACTGGAGAAGGATATCATGTTTGGTAAGGTGGAGGGTTAGAGAAAAAGAGGAAGACCCTCAACGAGATGGATTGGCCAAGTAGCAGCATCAATGGACTCAAGCGTGGCAACAGTAGTGAGGTTGGCCCAGGATCGGGCAGTGTTTCATTCTGCTGTGCATAAGGTCGCTATGGGTTGGTACCGACTCAATGGCACCTAACAACAACAACAATATGGAGTCCTGGTGTGGCACTGTAGGATAAGCACTGGGTTACACGGTTGGTTTGAACCATAAGGTCAGTGGTTCAAACCCACCAGTCACTCTTATACAGGGTCACTACAAATCGGAACCATCTTGACAGAACTTAACAACAAAAACAACAGCAATGTGATTATAGGGGTGCATAGTGGCTCTGCACAGTAAACACTGGACTGTGAACCACAAGGTCGGCAATTGGTACCCACCAGCCACTCTGTGGGAGAAAGATGAGGTTTTCTGCTTCCACAAAGATGTACAGTCTAGGAAGCCCTATACAGGGTCAGTATGAGTTGAAACTGACTTGATGCAAATTAACAACAACAAAAGCAATGTGATTATATTTGCATTTTAAATGATAATTCTAATAACAATGTCCTACACATGTCTGTGAGTTTGTCATACTCTGGTGACTTAGTTGTTCCTGTGATACTGGAAGCTATGCCACCAGCATTTCAAATACCAACCGAACAACCCAGTGTTGACAGGTTTTAGTGAAGTTTCCCGACGAAGGTAAACTAGGAAGAAAGGCCTGGTGATCTACTTCTGAAACGAGTCAGTGAAAACCCTATGGATTACAACAGAATATGGTCCAATACAGTGTTGCAAAATAAGCTCCCCAGGTGGGAAGATGCGCAAAACACACAGTGGCTGCCACAATGTACTTAAACACACCAGTAATTATGAAGGTGGTACAGGATCGGTAATGTTTGATTCTGTTCTCTGTAAGGTCACATGTGTTGAAGTCAACTTATGGCAACAGTAGTAATGTAAAGAGGACATTAGATCCAGGGGGCTGGGAAGCCAAGGAAGAGATGTCAAGATTTCACCTTTACTGATCTCCACCCTGAGTCATTGTGCTGCCCCCTACAGGGTGTTGTTGTTGTTATGTGCCTTCGAGTCGGTTCTGACCCATAGTGACCCTGTATAGGGATTCTGAGGAGCAGCTGGTGAGCTTGAACTGTCGACCTTATCGTTCAAACCAACTTTGCAGTCCAGCGCATTAACCCACAGCTCCACACCAGGACTCCACCTATATAATGTCTGGGAAGCTTGTCCCCTTAGCGGTGAAACTGCTCTACTCTGCATCATAGGATTTCCTTCTCTCTTACCTTACCATGTTTTCTAGAATTGTACCTATAATACTTGTTTTGCACTTTTCCAAATTTCCATGCTTGCCTTTCTGTAACAGATTCTGAGCTGCTTTAGGGCAGAGAACACAAGCATCGTTTGTAATCGTGAGACTATCAGATCAATACCTTACTCAGTTGATCCCTTACTGTATAATATTTGGAAATTTTTTATGCATGAATTAAAAAAAAAATATATATATATATACATCTTGCCAAGTTTCTGCCCACCAAGGTATATGCCAATATATGCTCCTCTTTTCTGTATATGAGCACCTTGATTATTAAAAAGTTAAATATGTTGGGAAATAGTATGTCATCATTTTATGTAGCATTTATGTTACTTCTGGTATGGTGCTGTAGATCAGCACTGACCTTTGAACCACAAGGTCAACAGTTCAAACCTACCAGTTACGCCTCAGAAACCCTACACACGGTCGTTGTGAGTTGGAACCGACTCAACAGCACTTAACAACAACAACATTGTTCACGAGGAGTCCTGGTGTGGTGCTGTGGGATAATGTACTGGATCACAAGGTCAGTTTGAACTGCAAGGTTGGTGACTCAAATTCACTAGTCGCTTCATGGAAGCCCTATACAGGGTCACTATGAGTCAGAACCAACTAAATGGCACTTGACAAAACAACAGTATTCATGAAGAATTCTAGTATAGAGCTGTAGGATAAGCACTGGACTGCTAACCACAGGGCAGTGGTTCAAGCTCACTGACTCTAAGGCACTTAACAATAACAACAATGATCATGATTATCATTTTTCATGTTGATTTTTCAATTTCTTCTTTGGTGAATTGGTTCATGAAATGACAATCACCCAAATAACCATCACATAGAATTAAACACTGTTTTTATTTTGGTAGTAGGAACCCCAGGGTGCAGTGATTAAGTGCTAGGCTATTAAGGGAAATGTCTGTAGTTTGAACTTACCAGCCAATCTGCAGGAAAAGATGTGGAGTCTGCCCTTGTAAAGATTGACAGCTTTGGAAACCCTATGAGGCACTTAGTTCTGCTGCAACCCACAGTGTTACTATGACTTAGAATTCACTCAGTGGCATGGGTCCGGCATGGGTGTATTTTGATATAATTGCTCTCAGTTTGTTTTTATAAGCTAAATTATACGAGCATTTTATATGACAAATCTGCCCCTTTTTATTAAAAAAACAAACATAGCTGTTGTTGTTAAGTGCTTTCAAATCTGTTCCGACTCATAGTGACATACTAAAATTGACAAAGAGAACAGAGAAAAGGTCTCTCTACATTCTGTGTTCCCACTATGTAGCACAGGGACTGGAACATAGCAGGTGCTCTATAAGTATTTTAGAGTGAGTAAATGAATGAAAAAGTACCATTTTCCCGAAACAGACTTTTCTTCTGACGCACCTCTGGGTGGTGGTGGTGGTGGTGGTGGGAGGGTGTTGTGTGCCACTGAATTGGTTCGGACTCATAGTGACCCTATGAGTGAATCTTTACAGGAGCAGAAAGTCTTACCTTTCTCCTATGGAGCAACTGGTAGATTCGAACTGCTGACTTTGTGGTTAGCAGCTGTGCTTGTAATCCACTAAGCTACCACCAGAGCCTATAACCTTTCAGTTGGCAGTCAAGCTCATTAACCATTTGCGCTACCCAGGGACAGCTAATGTGTATTCTTTACTGGCTGACTCTTTCTTCTCTGTGTGACTTCTTCCCTCCTCAACTGACGTTCCTTGCACATACCAAACCAAGTAGATCATTGGCTTCTTAAACCCGTGACTCAAGTTCTACTTTTGGGGGAATCCAGAAAGGAACGGATAAAATTTCCACACTGTGAAGGATTTTGAAAAAATAAGTTCTTTTAGAAATGGTATTGTGTCTGTGATCAAGTCTAGTGAGACTTGCCCTGCTCTCCTTAATTATTGATTACAACCAGGTTCATCACCTAACTCTGGAGATTTGATTTTTGTTAGTGCTTCATGGCCTTGTTATGATAGTCTTAACCCTCAACAGCTCTATAACATGACCCACTAGGAAAGGAGTATAGCATATTTCTGCTGTTCTAGGGAAAATTTCCTCCCCATTTGATATCGTCCTTGGGAAGACCTTATATAGTAAAATCAACCAGAACTTCATTCATTTAACTTCCTTATTCTTTTCTTTTTTCTCTCCCTCCACTGCCCTGCTCTCTGCCCTCCAATTTTCCAGGTGTGGTTTCAGAACCGAAGAGCTAAGTTTCGCAGGAATGAGAGAGCCATGCTGGCCAATAAAAACGCTTCCCTCCTTAAATCCTACTCAGGGGACGTGACTGCTGTGGAGCAGCCCATCGTACCTCGTCCTGCTCCAAGACCCACTGATTATCTCTCCTGGGGAACGGCCTCTCCGTACAGGTGAATGACTGGCCCACTCTCCCTTGCTCCACACTTCCACATGTTTCTCAGCGTGGGTTGTGCTCAAAGCTGCCTGTGCAGCTGACTGACATTTCTTACTGGGTTAAACTCTTCAGAGACATTCAACTTGCTGACATCCCCAGATTTTCACAGGAAATTGATTACTAGTTGCCCCAGGAACAGGGTTTGGGGCAGAAGAGAGAGGGGCAGGCCATCAGCAGTCTCTTCTTGGACTCAGGAACTCTTGCAAAGGTTTCAAAGATGAGAAAAAATCTAAAGAAAATATCATTAAGCTGGATCCAATGTCCCACTTGAAACCATTGTGGAACAAAACTATATCCAGATTTGATATAGAATTGTTTTTATTATGTTTAAAGTAGGAACTTGTAAGGCTGCAAGTGTGGGACTGAAGGTGAACTTCACAGTAAAACTGATTTGTAATTAAAAAAAGAAAGAAGGATAAATGGGGAGAGAAAGGGAGAGGAAGAAAGAAAACTATAAAGTAAGGGAGGAAGGAAGTAAAGGAAAGGAAATGAAGAAAGAAAGGATAAACAAAAACAAAAACAAAAGAGCTATAGTAAGGAACAAAATTAAGTTCATTCTGATTGCATTCCTGGCCACTTTCTTTCTTGGTAGGTGGGGATGTCCTATGATCCAAAATGCCTTTCTATTCTATTACCAATTCTTATCTATTGTCTTAAGTTTTCTTTGAGAGTCAATTTGTATGTGTGGATTTTTTTTTTGTTAACATAAGAAGAATGTAAAACATACACTAAACTTTTATATTACAAAGATAAAATGTTTTGAAGTAGAAAATAACAGTATTCTTTCATTATCATGGAGAGGTTTACAACTTCCATTTATTATGCTGTTCAGACAATATAGGGAAGATAGCAGGAGGGAAGCAGAGAAATAAGTGCCTAATACATTGAGTGCCTTTCACTGAATCTAAACACAGTTCTCTTAGAAACCAGATCAAGACTGAAGATGCCCTCTGGCAGATTTTGGTGGAGAAAGAAATATCCACAAATTAAGGAATTATGCTTTTACCTTTTTATTATTCAGGTTAATTATTAGTTTCAGGAGTGATTTAGACTAATGAGAGATGATCTCCCACCTGAAGCTGAACTGAATTGAAATACCACGTTTGTGAAATACAAAAATTTTTGTATTTCAATACAAATCAACCTTTTTTTTTTTTTTTTCAAAGATTGATGATCCTTATCAAAGCAAAAATCCTCACCTGATTGTGCTTTTTGTTCCAAACCAGTTCCTTGAACGAAACAGCATGCATGCATTTGGAAATTTCTTTAGTATCCTCCTATGTAAAATTAACTAGAATTACTTTGGTCTTAGTACATAACAGACCTGGGAAAGTCTTATTCTGGGTCATCTTTGCTCTTAGACATGGTATGTCTTCCCTATTTTGAGAGATCAGTCACACCTGTATGTCCTACTTAAAATTTATGTTCTTCTCCCATATGAATGTTTACTACAAAAACATTTTAAGTGCATTTCGAAATCACATATTCTTTGAATTTTAGAAGTCTGCTTTGTTTCTTTTATAAATATTAGTAGATGATGAAACCAAAACCCACTGCCAAATAGTTGATTCCCGAGACATAGTGACCCTATGTAAGTTTTCCAAGGCTGTATATCTTTACAGGAACAGAAAGTCTCATCTGTCTCTGGAGAAGTGTCTGGTGGATTTGAACTGCTGACCTTATGATGATCAGCCCACTAAATGACTTGTGAAATGGGTGTGGTTCAAAGCCTGACATTTCAAGGTCTCTGATTTGAATCTGGTCACTACCAGGAAGTATTACTCCTTTTCCTTTTCCTACCTGGGTCCTAGTTAGGAACTTTGGCAGCACACATACATAAACAGTCCAGATGACTGTCATGTAGGGCAGAATACTGCATGTGTGAGAGTTTGAAATCCTCCTGAATTATAATTGGGTAAAGTCACTGGATTTGGCAGAATTTCAGGTCCCAGTATCTGCATCATATGCATTCTCTATATGAGCATCTAACTGGAACGATTACTATAGCCGTGTGCCTTTTGGGAAATATTCTATTTTAACTGAAAAGATTATCTAGACATACTAGATATTTTTTTCTTTTTCTTTTTTTAAATCACTCATAATTCTACCATCCTGGCATAACTAAATTGGTTCATTTTTGCCATTAGGGCTCAGTATTTTTCATAGGTGTAGTCTTATGGTACATATTATTTTGTATTCTGCTCTTTTTACATAAAGTCATATAATTTAGTACTTCTTACATATTTCATGGTATACTTTTATATAGTCTTTCTTTCAGATGTATTTTGTAAAAATTAATTAAAACAATATTATAGAATCTGATTGTTCCTATTCTGTATGAAGAATAAGTTATTCTTCAGTTCTAAGTAGAGAAGTCATGGTTTAAAGTAGTGATTTAATCCATACTAATGTTTTTGACCCAATGTTGACTGGAAGTATTTCTACTTTGGGTAATTACTAAAAGTAGTAAACAGTTGTTACTTGGAGATATTTCTGTGATGTTTAGAACCAAAATACATGATCATTTCATTCACTTTCTGAAGCTTGATAGCAATATAACTATTTAAGGAAACATGAAAGAAAAACAAGTGACAAGAAGCCAAGGAAATGTTAGACCATCTGTGTTATAGAAAAGCATCTCGCTATTCCTGTTGGTACTATTATGTTAAGTTAGTTATCTTACGTGACATTCATTAAAAGGCTTTTGTCTTGGTTAATCCTTGAAACACTGCTGTGTGGTAGCTCTGTCCTTTCTCTGGTTCCAAAGAAGAGAAAACTGAACACTTGCCCAAGTTTAAGTCTTCAGCCAGCAGAATTAGAATCAGTGCTTGTGAAGCCTGTTTTTGTCCAACGTACTAGGCCACATGACTATAAATTACATTACATTGAAAGTAGTAAAATGTGTAAAGCTGGGAAAATATATAAACATCCCCCTTTTGATTCAGGATCTGTTAGGAGATCAAAGCAGCATACCTTCAGCTAAGACCCCCATTCTGGGGTGTGTGGGCATCACACTGGGGTAACTAATGTGGTTGGGACATTGAGTAGGCAGCTCTGCCAGATAGGACAGTTTACTGACTTTCACAGCTTTCCCCTGTGAGAAGAAAGGAGGAAACCGAGGCTCAAAAGCAATTGTTTGCATATTGTCAGAATCAAGGACTGGGAAACCGCCAACACATTTTTTTTTTCCCTGGGGGTCATTTATATCCAGAGCGGCTGTATAATTTCTCATCCATAACGGCGACGCTTTGAGAGTGAATGGGGAATGCTATTAGTAATTGCACTAGGACAACAGGCACACACTGGGATTGTCCCTGGCTAACTGGAACACACGGTTCACTCTATATATAGCATGGCACGACCTGGTTCATTACCCTGAGCGCTTCTGAAGTTATGATGTCAGGCAGGCAACTGAGTTGCATTTTCTAACACTACTGGCCTGCCAGGTGTCTTCTTTATCATGATCAGCTGAAGGAAGCTTTTTTTTTTTTGGCACATACCACACTGTGTAGCTCAGAATGATTTTCCTTAGGTCAGTTGTGGGGGGAAGAACACAAACAAGCACCCAACTTATAAGACTCACTACTTGTGTAGTGCTTTGCCTCTTGGGTAGCAGTAATTAACCTAGTCCTGGACTTCTGGACTGTTATTTGAGATGAAGTGGCAAAGAAACCTTTCTCCAGAGAGATTCTTTTCCTGTGAGAGGTAGAGCGAGAACAACCTGACTTGACAGTGTTGGTCTGCAGTGCTGTTTCCAGAGGGAGGGCTGGGCTTAAAAATATAAAACAAAAAACCTAATGACAAGTCAAAGAGAGGCAACTCTGTCTGTCCACCGTTTCCCTTCCCCATCCTTCTCCTCCTCCCCTCATTGATCGTGGTCACGGTGCTGCCTGACATCTGCTGAACGCATTTGGCTCATTTCTCCCTTTCACACTTTCAAAAATAGATCCTCGTCCCTCCCAAGATGTTGTTTACACGAGGGGCTTCATAACGGATTCTAACGGAAGACACTGAAAAGGTAACTTGTCAGAGGGGAATGAGGGGGGGATGATGGGGGTAGGGTTTAAGTGGGAAGTAAGTGCGTTCAAGAAAGTGGGATTTGCAGCCCTAGAAATGTAAGCAATGAGATCCTTGAATGGGAACACAATTGGAAACTGAGCTGTAAGAAAATATGTCCATAGGTTAAGGCTAATCTAGAACCGTCATCCCTAAAGATGACTGTGCACCGGAATCACCTGGGCTCTTGTTGCAATACAGACTGATTCTGTGGGTCTGGGGCAGGGCCTGAGATCTTGCATCTCAAATCCCTCCCAGGTGATTGCAATGCTGTTGGCACCTGGGCTATACTTTGAGTAGTGAGATTTCAAACTACTGTTTTGTATGGAGCAGGGGTTGGAAGAACTTGATTGTTCTTGTCCTGGCTCCTGTTGGACCCAAGTCAGTTGATTCACTGATCTCTATGTAGCCTTTGTAACTACAGTTGAGCTAGTAGTAATTTCTCTAGTAAACATACCATACAAGGAGTGTGCGGAACTTATAGTAAGCAATATGCATTTAAAAAAAAATGAAATTCAAAAACCCTCAAGACAATAAAAAGATGCAGGATACTTTACATATTAAAATATTCTATCAAGAGAAGGTTAAAAATAACAACGCAGTATGCAGTACAAATTGAAGCCTGAATAATGCAATCAAATCCAGGTGTGTTTAGTTTCAAACGCTAAGTAGATATTTAAAAGTCAACTTCTGAATTTTAAAAACAGAAGTTAGAAATGATGATTTGAGTCACAAAAGATCATTCCCAAAAGGATTTATGACATCTCCCTTTTAGAAGTAAATTTCCTGAGGGAATCTGGTATGACATGTTACTAGATAAAGCATATATACCTCCCTTGCTCTGGCACTGACAAAAGGACAGACCAAGAAACGATCTTCCGTTTCCACATATCACAGAACAAGTCATGCAAATGCAAAGAAATGTAAGCTCTATATCCTTGGGGGGTGGGAGGAGGGGGGGGAAGCTGGTGAAATTCTTGGATCTCACGAAGACTTCCAGACTTGCTGGGCCGACAGATTTGTCTTTGGGGTAAAATTTCAAACAGTGCACTGCCATTTATCCAAAGGGCCAAATAGAAAAAGTTAGAGAGGAAAATTGAGCCTGGTGTTCGTCTCCAAGATATACCCAATTGTCTGTAATTTGTAGGATTTTTATACTCTGGGTGATTAGAAAACAGAGGGACAGATGTCCATACATTTCCCGGTCTTAAAATCATACCATGTATAGTATTTCCCATGCTTCCTTAGTGTTTGGCAGTCAATTGAATTCATTCTTTCTTATTAGACAGACAATTTTTAGAGTAGGTTGAAATGATGAAAGAATGATTTATCCCGTGAGAACAGAACTCTAACCTCACTAGTGGTAAGCACTGTCCCACCTCAGACTGAACTACATCTGGTAGGAATCTCAAAATATGGAGATGGAAAAATGTCAAGCTTGATTAAATGTGTCATTTCTGTACAAGTCCCAGTGGAGACTTTGAGAACCAACAGATGGGATACAAACACTTCTTTTTCATCTTTAATTTCTCAATGCACTTTATATGGCAATACAAATTCTTGGTAACAGGCACAATTTTATGTTCTTAAAAAGGTGTTTTAACCAAATCTGATAAACCCAGGACATGGGTCATGCCAGTATCTATTCATTCAGGGTGCTGTTAACCTGGCTCAGTGGTCATCATGTGCCAAGTGTACACAATTCATTGAGTTTCAATCTCAGGATTTTACCCCAGGAAGTTTAATCTTGTATAGGAAGGAGTGTTCATTTTATATGGTTTAAATGACTCTCTAAAATAGTTTGAATAGCTATTTTGTTTTCTGTCACTGTTTTCTGACTTAGGAGAAAACATTCCAAGGCTTGCTTTCTTTTCTGAAAACAGAGCTTTGAAAGTTTCAGTGACAAGGAGAACAGGTGGTCAGGAACAGTCTTTCAGATTGGCAGCTACTCAAAGCCCTTTTGCATCTGTTGTCACTTTAGGGAGAAGTCCTCTCCATCTTATTTCTAATGCCATTTTTAAAGCATGAGTAAGTTACTCTTGGACAACCCACTCATTAATTCTGTCCTTTATGACCTCTACAAGTCTTGCTTGTCAGTGTTATATCAAAAGACTGCTTACTGTTTGCCTAGACAGCACGTTTCACCCAAATTGAGAATCTGGACCCAAGTAAAAATATTGGAGAGAAACTGGACTCTTACAATTCTTTAGTATGTATACAACAAGTCATTTGAGTTCCTACTTGTAGTGTCATATCTTCTAAGCATTTGTTAAGAGTCTGTGAATGAAAATATGCTTTTGTTTTTAATTCTAGTTTTGTGACAATGAAAAGCTGGAACACGTTACATCTGTTTTTGAAAGTTTATAATTTTTCTAAACATTTTCAAAGTAAAAATGTCATCACTTATTGAGCTTCTAGGGAATTTCAAAACTTATTTGTTAATACTAATTGCCTTGGTATCCTTACTCCCTACTAATCTGAGTGCTCCCCATAGGGCATTGTCACAGCCATGCTTATATAATTGTATCTTTATAATAGCAACAACCGGACAAGGGTGCTGTTATCCACTCAGGAAATGTCAGACTGTCATTAAGTCACAGTGCCGTGGTAACAATCCAATCTCCTATTCAATATAATTCTAATTTTCATTAATCTGGTTTTGAGATAGAGAGTGGGCAATATTCATTTCATTTGGATATTACTATATGGGCCTGCATTATCAAGAGAACCTCTATATTTCCAAGAAATGTGTTACCATGCTAAATCCTCAGACTAAAATATCAGATGATAAAATGAGCAGACTATGAAGCAACTACAACAAAACGATCATAAAATAGGTAAAATGGTAGTCACTGCTATACTACACGTTTTGAGAAGACAGTATTAGTATCTTCAGTCAATGAAAATGATCCTCAAAGGTTCTGACTCCCTTTGTCTGTTCAGGAAATGGACTGAACCCTAATGGTTAAAGAAGGAATTTAGAATCCTCAGGCAAAAATTACAAGAAAAATTCTGGTCAGAATCTCAACGAATAGAAAAATGTCCCTCAAAATATTATGCCGCATACTTAAGAGCATAATATTCCATGACAATCTACATTTTACCATCAGATAACTTTTCATTTTATTCTCTGGTATGAAGTTTTCAGACCCATTCAATTTCATTCTCAGTACTTTACAAATGAAGGAGTTCTGGTAGCATAGTAGTTATGAGTCGGACTACTAACCTCAAGATCAGCTGTTCGAAACTACCAGCTGTTCTTTGGGAGAAAGATGAGGCTTTGTGCTCCTGTAAAGATTTACAGCCTCGGAAACCCTCTATAGGGTCGCTATGAGTCGGAATCGACTCCACAGCACACTACCACCACCACCACCACTACCACCACTTCACAAATGATGCAGATAACCTGCATTTCTAACTTCTTTCCTAAAATGGTACTTATCATATACCAACTTTGGGGCTTAATTCTTTCATAGAAACCTGGTTAAGAAAGATGGATTTGATTGCTTTCATAATAATCCATGACTAGATACATTTCCCAAAATCCACTTGTCTCTTTTATTAGTTGCCTGGATCTTTGGGTGCTTGGCATATCCTAGAAATATCTTGAATATAGGTTTTATGGTAAGTTTTCAAATGGAAGCATGTAATTCATATAGAAATTAAATGATGATGTGCATATAGGTTTTGAAAATAAATTTCTTGGTATTTTTTTTAAAAACAAACAACAAGAAAAAATTTTGATCCTTCTTAATCTGTTGCTCTAGTCTTTGGTCTCACGTCTAATTGAAAGTTACCTTAACTGGGGACTCCTGCTTCTGTCAAAGGTAAAAGTGATAGTCTTTAACCTGTACTCATATTTATACATTTCATACTGAGAAACAGTATTTTTTTAATCGATCCAAGAATATAAAACCTTCAGCCCTTGTTCTTTTCATTTCCCTCCTGATTTTGCTTTGCTGCGGTGCTGTAGGATCAACACTGGACTTCAAACCACAAGGTTCAAACCCACCAAATGTTCCTCAGAAACCCTATACAGGGTTGCTATGAGTTGGAACACACTTGAGGGCACTTAGCAGCAACAATTAAGATAGGAGGAGTCCTGATGTTGCACTATAGGATAGGCATTGGACTGCTCACCACAATCTCACGGTTCAAACCCACCAGCTGCTCCTGGGAAACCTTATACAGGGTCACTATGAGGCAGAACAGACTCAATGGCACTTAACCAACAACAACATTAGGATAAGAAAATTAATAAACACATTGGTACATTTTTTTTAGAAATCATTAGTCACAGTAGAATATTAGAGATTGGCAACACTGAGTGGAAATCAGCTTATTCATAGTATATCATAGAAATTTTCTCTTATTTATTCATTAGACACTTTTATTGGACACCACGTATGTGCCAAGTATGATATTACTTGAGGAAATAATGGTGAACAAGGCAGACATGGTCTCTGATTATTGGAGCTTATAACTGAGGAAAGTGATATATGAAGGTTTCAAAAAATGTGTAGGGAAATGAAATGAAAAGACAGTGGAATTTTCCATGAACTTTTTAAAGCTCCTTCATAGACATTAAACACATTGAGTCAACTAAAACTGAAACAAATGCTGAAATGAAAAGCACAAGATGTTATAGGAGAACTTACCTTGTCCAGTGGGATAATATCATCTGAATGAGTAGAGCAAGCAAAAATGAAATAGAATAAATTAGGACTTTTTGTTTTTTAATCCTCTAAGTCTTTTCCTTTATAACATACACATGCGTACACACACACACACACCAGTATGCTAAGCTTTTTCAATTAAGGATGTGTTTTTTTCTGGAAAGATCTAGTGTTATGGGATTAACTATATTATTTTTTAACCTAGCTTTCATTTGTTAATTGCTAGTAACTGAGCAGAAATGTACTATTGTAAGTCTTGACCAGGAGTCTTGACTATGTAGTGTTCCCAACAAGTATTAATGATATGTATATTATTGTATTTGTAGAGTAGCTTTAATTTTCTCTTTTCCTGGTCTTGTCACTTGATCCTCAGAACCACAAACTCCTGTGTGGCTGACAAAATTCCACTGGAAGGCAAGCAACAAAAAAACACATGTTATTCCATTTATAAATCTACCTCATTCCAGCCCTGCAATTGAAAAGAGATTTGTTAGGCTCTGAAACAATTAAAAACATTTTAATTTTATTAGAATTAACCCTTTTTTAGCTATTCAGTATAAAGTAATGGATAATTTGCATCCAAATCTAAAAAACCAAAACATAACAAAAATATTCCACCACATTTCTTTTTTATTTAAAATTAATGCATCAATGTAATTAACAGAAAACTACCAATTACACATTTTTGCCCAGCAGTGTTCCTTGGTCTTAATTACAATCTCTGACAATGAAAAACTACTCCAGGTTTTTCTAAGCAATAATAATGGTGAGAAAGAATTACTCCTGAGGTCAGGAATCCAAAAACTTAGAGCCTTTGATAGTTTATCTAGGAGAGTTAAAATAACTGACTCAAAGGCAGTGAAAGATACAAGTGCAAGATGGAAATACAAATATAAAAGTCATTCATTGGCTAGAGGGTTGTTGTTGTTAAGTGCCATTGAGTTGCTTTCAACTCATAGCAACCCTGTACAGGGTTTCTGAAGAGGAGCAGGTGGGTTTGAACCACCAACCTTGTGATTCACAGTCCAGTGCTGATCATAGAGGGTAGACACGTATTAACATGGATGATGAGGGAGGCAGTTAAAAAAGTAAAGAAGTAAAAAAAGAAACATAAATACTTTTGAAAAGAATTTATAGAGTAAGGGCCTTTGGATGGGAATATCTTGGCGCTATCAAGCAATACTTGATGCCATGAACCAGTTGAATAAACTGCAGAGACGTTATCTTGGATTTTTTTAACTGGCTCTCTAAGCAAACTACTTAATAGGGTGTTTATTATTTTCTCACGTGTGTTGGAATTAAGGCCAACAATCTAGACATGAGAGTCTTGGTGTGGTGCTGTAAGATAAGCACTGGACTGCTAACCACAAGGTGGTTAGTTCCTTGGCAACCACGTACAGGGATGCTATGAGTCAAAACTGACTCGAAGGCACGTAACAACAAGCTAAACATGATTATTTACAGTGAGAAGGGCAAAGTTCTCTTTATTATTCTCAAATGCCTTCTCTTCTTCGTTACTCCCACAGACTGGTGATGTAGGCAGGAAGAGATTAAAGTCAATTGGTCAGCTGCTGAAACACCTGTTAGTCAACAAAAGCAACTCTCTTCTCTTATCCCAGAAATAAATCATTACTCACTGTGTCCAGCACAGCAAATACCTCTCCCTCTCCTTGTTCAACCCTCCCATCATTTTCCCTGGCCCTTTGCAACACTGCTGCACTTCTCCAAATGCCTTAGACACATGGAACGCTGGGGCCAAAGGGGAACGAAACATCTAGTCTAATCCACCTGCCCCTGCCTGCCGCCATCCTGACAGTATCTCCACCATGGGCCACAGACTTCAGCTTTGTGAAACTAACGCCTGTTATTCTCCCTGCTCTCTCCTTTATCCCTACAGCGCCATGGCTACTTATTCTGCCACGTGTGCCAACAATAGCCCTGCACAGGGTATCAACATGGCCAACAGCATTGCCAACCTGAGACTGAAGGCCAAGGAATATAGTTTACAGAGGAACCAGGTGCCAACAGTCAACTGAGGAAAATAAATAAATAAAACAGGCCTAAGAAGAAATCAAAAACCATAAGACACCTATCCTGCTCTGTCATTTCTTCATCTGCTGGGGAAAAAAAATAATAAAATAAACAAAACCAGAACTAAAATATTGGGACCATGGCAGAGAAAAGCAGGAGAGGAGCAAAATGAAAATTAGTTAACAAATGTTCCTCCTCCCTCTGGGATACCACCACCACTTGTTTCTGTGTGTGTTTATTTTGTTTTCCTTCCATTCATTCTTTGCTTAATATACTCTGAGCTTCTTCAGTTAGGTCCAGCCCATCCATTCCCTTGGTTGTCTAAGATTATAAAAAGAACAAAAACCAAACTCTGACCAAGAAATCACACACACACACACACACACACATATATATATATATATATATATATATATATATATATATCAGATGCAGTAATTCCCTGAGTTAACAAATGTCTGGCATATGTCGTACTTGCCCTATGATATTATGTAAATTTGCTCTAACTTTGAAATGACTAAACCAACCCCTACTCAACAACATATTTTTCATCACCTGCACTTGCTGCATGTGCAGCTTTTAAATCACTGAAAAGACTTTGAATCTTTTCTTGAATTAAATAAGACTAAATAAGAACTTTATGCACCTGTTCCTACTTACCTAAAAAATTGACAAAAACACTCACCTAGGAATGTCTCTTGTTCTTAACCCGGGGACTGCCTGGATTTAGAATAAGTGCCTGTGGTCTCCTCATCCATTTGTTAGAAATTCAGTGGCGTTCTCTGTCCTTTTTCCCAATTCTTTGCAAATGAACTTCAGGAGCTTTTGAAAAGTCAATACCTTTTGGAACAATCTGTGCCAGGCATGTTTCCCTTTCTCATTGTCACCATCTCTATTGGGCATGGTAATGTTTTTGCATCAGCTAGTGGAAAAAATTTACATATATTTGGTCACTGGCCTGTATGACCCAATGTGATTGGCTGTTTCGGGCTAATTCTAAACTCCAAGCTACAGATCTTGGCTGTAGATATAGGCTATAGATATAAGCTCGAAGCTGTCTATCAAAATATTACCATCCCTAGTCCCCATCCAAACAGCCATTGTAAATTAAAAATATATGTTGCTTTTGAATGAGTTGGTGTCACAGGCTATTTGATAGAAGAAATAGTTTTCCTTTGAAACAGGAAGATAAATTTCTTTAGGAAAACAAAGATTGGTTTGTGAAAGACAATGCCTATATCTCTTGGTGCCTTGGGTAAAGAGTAGTCAGATGCACATTTATATATATACTGTATATATTTATATATTATATATATATAAAATATCCATGCAAGCTTGAGTTTACAGTTTTTCAAGCACTACAAAAAGCAAATTTCACAATAGACCACTGTCCTTATTTCCATAGTAATGAGATTTATTCACTTGGAATCTTGCTTCATTTCTTTATCTACACCAAATTCTCATGAAAGCCATAAATGATTCATAGGTTAGCTCTTTAAGAACAGACCTTATTTTCACATTAAGTCTTTAAGTGAATTAGAAACAGGATATAGAAGAAAAAAGATCCATTCGTTTGGAGTCCAAGCTCCAATGGAATGATGATGCATCCTGACCTATCATGGGAATTGCACTTAGAGGAGGAAAAACCATTTAGCCATTTGCTTTTTCTCCACTCAACAGGAAATTGAAAGACACATGTTTAAGTGGAATACTTGAAGGTTGTCTAAATTCCAAATATTTAAAAGGCAACTGTGGGCTATTTTTATTTTTTAACATTTTGAAATAAAGTTTAGTGTCTACGGCTAGGAACCAGGACTGAACTTTCTTTGTTTCTCTCTCTTTGCATCCAGCTAAGTTTTTGAAACTTGCCAGGTAAACTTGACCAAACCACATTACCATGCTGTGCCTCAGTTTATCTGTAAAATAAGTTTAGCAATACTTACCTACCTCACAGGGGTGTTGTGAGGCTCTATTCACTTGTTCTTTCTTTCCTCTATTTCCTGTATGTTCAGCACTTTGTAGCCATGGGAGGGAAGAGACTATAAAAGTGTACAATATTAACAGAATGATACGGTACCTGTTAGCCTTGTTCTCTAGCTAGGAAATGCTACCTTGCTGTAAATACTTATAGCCTTGTATTTGGAAATGAGAAATAGATTTATATTTGCAGATCTCTCAAACATCACATCATTTGACCAAAGAGTAATTTAAGCCACATGCAACAAGCATATTTTTTATTACATATATTCTTGTCTGACCAGCTTGGTGCTATTACTTTTAATTATTAGTGATTAAAAAGATTGATTCTGGCTAAGTATGCTTACTTTGTACAGAGCGACAGCAAGGAATTTTGGTTTTAAGATGCACTTTCAATACAAACTTGTATTTCCCTTGGCATATCAAATTGAACAAGTGGTAATTTGGTTTTTAATCCAACAGCCACCAATGTAAAAATGTATTCCGAATATTACAGAAGTACTTCTTAGAATACAAGGAAGTCCATCTAGTGCATTGTGCCCTCAACCACCACCCATTCCTTTTTCTTTTAACTCACTTTGAAAGCAATTCTTGCTGAAATGTTCATGCAGGCTGGCTGATCCAACACTTGTTACCTGCTTCCTAAAGAGATAAGTACTTGACTGCTACCATGAAGTTGACAGTTCAAACCCACCAGCTGCTCCTTGGAAACCCTATACAGGGTTGCTATGAGTTGGAAGTGACTCCACGGCACTTAACAACAACAACAACAACAAAGAGTTCTTCAGAATCTTGGTGTGGTGCTGTAGGACAAACACTGAACTGCTAACCTCAAGGCCAGTGGTTCAAACCCATCCACTGCTCCTTGGAAACCCTATACTGGGTCACTATGGATCAGAACCCACTTGAAGGTACTTAACAACAAAGAGTTCCTCAACTCATTCTTTAGCCCTATTAGCCACTGAGGATGATCAAATTACAAATCAACAGTGAAATACACTTTGATTTGTGGAGTGCGATCCAAGAAATTAGTGAATTTTGGGGACTGGGTGTTGGGAAGAACATTGAAAAGAGGATTGGGACTATAGTGTGGGAACTGAAATCATACATGAAAGGGTTTTCCTAGGAAGGGAGGTCATAAAAAGAGTTGGTTATATGAAAAAAAGTCACTTAAAATTTGTATCCTGACATTCTTTTACAGTGGAGAATAGAAAAAAACCTGAACCTATAAACCGAATGCTAGATGAAATTGGTCAATGCCTCGCCAAGAGCAATCTGAGAACACCATGCACAGAATAGCCAGTAGTGGGCAGCCAGAGGAATTCTCATTGCTGGTGATCCAATACCACAAGTATCTGCTATCTAAGCACTTGGTCAAGAAGTATGCACATGGTGCACTCAGATTTGTTAGTTTATTACTGCTTTTTTTTTTTGATACAAGCTTTTTATATGTGATTTAGAGGAGTCTTCTGGTTTCTAAGTCATATGCCAGTGAAGGCCCTCAGAGCACGAACTTCAAGGCACATCCTCACCATCACAGATACAGATGAATACAAGCAATCCATCCCTCTGAGTACCCGGTCCTTCCCTACACAAAATGCTAATTCATAAAGTACTTGGCAGGTTCAATCAAACCAGAATAGATGAGAAAATGAAAGGGAATGGCATTTAGGGTATAAAGATCTCATAAGAAATGTAATATGTAAATTATATCTTGCTTTATGATGTAAAATATACATTGTTTGCGCTAGAATAGAAATTATTCCTTTTCAATAAAAAGAAAGGATTCTACTATGTCTTGCTATATTTGGGTCTGTTGATTCTTTTTGAATTTCCAAAATAAAGATCTGCTAGGATCTGAGATTATATTCATAAAAACATAAGAATATAAATATTTTTATCAGAGTTTGAAATTTCCAACAAAAAAGATAAAAATTGTGGGAGGGAGAGGGGACATTTATTAGTATAATTGGTATGTGTACTTTGGAACTTCATGATAGAGTTTAGCAGATTTTTTACCAACATCTTTAGCATCCATAATACTGGGTATCATATAACAAAAATATAATTTATGTAAAGCACAGCCTTTAATTTTAAAGAATTAACAAAATAAGACATTTTAGGCACCTATAATGCATACTAAGGAGCTCTGGTAGCATAGTGGTTACGAATCGGGCTGCGAACCTTAAGGTCAGCGGTTCGAAACTACCAGCTGCTCCACGGGAGAAAGATGAGGCTTTCTACTCCCGTAAAGATTTACACCCTCGGAAACCCTATACAGGGTCGCTATGGGTCGGAACCGACTCAATGGCACATAACAACAACAACAACATAATGCATACTGGAGTCCTGGAGTGGCTCTGTGGGTTAATGAGCCAGATTGCAAGGCCATTTGAACTGCAATGTTGGCTCACCAAGGTTCAAGCTCACTAGCTGCTCCTCAGAAACTCTATACAGGGTCCGTATGGGTCGGCACTTAACAACAACATAATGCATACTATTAGGTATGTGGTAATGGGGATGATAGATAAAACAATTTGTGAGATAAGGTTCTGCTTCTATAAAATTAAAATCTGATTGGAAAGGCATGTGCAAATTCATAAGCAGTTTAAAACAATGAATTTATTTGATTGTCAAACAAATAGAGTAGGCAGAAGGAGTCCAGAAGAGGAAGGAAGACTATGCTGTGGGCTGGAGTGGGAAATGGTTTCACGGAGGAGCTGAGACATGAGTCTCATCAGCAAGCATTGGCAGATACAGGGATGAGAAATTCAGGGAACTATGGCAAGAGGGGCCTACTCAGGATGGAAAGTTTATTTTGAAGCAGTGTGGGGACAAAAAGATTGGAGATTCAAGTAGAGTCTTCCTCTTGCAACTTACTGAGTGTAAGACAAAGGAATCTGAACTTTTTTCAAGACATAGGAATCCACTGATAGCTTTCCAGCAGGAAAAATAATACCAGGCAAAAAATGCTACTTTAGCAGGATTATTCTGATAAGAGAATGAAGAAAAATTAGGGCAGAACAAGAACTGGAAGCAAGAGATCCATTGAGCTTGTTGCAAGGGAGGAAATTAGAAAGGATGACAAGAAAGCATCTTGCAAGGGAAGAGTCAATGATAACATTGCTTTGAGACCTAAAGACTGAGAAAATGAATCATCATGGACAGAATGGACAAAAACTGACAAAAACACAAACAAGTGAATCAAAGGAAAGAAACGGGGACATAACCTAGTTTCTGGAGAAGTGAGTCTGTTCATTTTTAGACGTTCTATTGAGTTTATTGGGCTGCAAGCCGCACGGTCAGCAGTTCGAAACTACCAGCTGTTCCACAGGAGAAAGATGAGGCATTCTGCTCCCGTAAAGATTTATAGCCTTGGAAACTCTGTACAGGGTCGCTATGAGTCGGAACCGCCTCCACGGCACATAACAACAACAACAACAATTGAGAGCTCAGGTAGCGTAGTGGTTACAAATCGGACTGTGAACCGCAAGGTCAACAGTTCGAAACTACCAGCTGCTCCGCGGGAGAAAGAAGAGGTGTTCTGCTCCAGTAAAGATTAACAGCCTTGGAAACCCTGTGCAGGGTCGCTATGAGTCGGAACCGACTCCAAGGCACACAACAACAACAACAATTGAGTTTGAAAATGAAAATGCAAATGTACAGTAAGAGAAGATATAAATGTTTGAATTGATACCAAGATCAAGAATGGAGATACAAGCAGCTCATGATGTATTCAGGTTTGGGTGAATCACACATATGCTGGGACAAGTCTATTTGGTTTTTGGGGTACATCTTATTGCTAGTAATATGTACTATTTACAATGTTGCAGTGTGTAGTTTGCTAATGTCATCATATCTGTAAATTAATATGTAATATTTTCAACTTCAAAAGACAAATAAAGATCAGATTTATAAAGATACTGATATTAAAAGACAATGATGAACGATGATGCACAGAGGAGATTGTAATCATTGCAATGAAATGATAGTGTAAAGTCGATGTTGTCCCATGTAAACTATCACTCAGTTCACAATAAAAAAAAAGATCAAAATATAAATACACACACAAAAAAGATAATGAAAGCTAAAAAACAAGGAATTCAATTTATATCAGTACTAACTTAGAACAGTCATTGGAATGGAGCCCTGTTGTGATTCAGTGACTATATATATATATATAAATCTGGGATTGATTTTTCAAGAGCGATCACATTAAGGTCTATAAAAATAAATTTGTTCTTTGAGATGAAAGAGTATTATTTGACTCAAAATAAGAATTTTGACAAATGACTTTTGGAAATAAGTTTCAGTCAAGGGAGGAAGATTGGACCTTGAAGAATATCTAGTTTGAGAGAGGGCTATTCAAGGCAATTAAAAAGGAACTTTTTGAAAAGTTAAAGGGAAAAGCATGCTTGCTTCTTATTTCAGAGGCTAAGAAAAGTGTTGTTATTTTTTTTAAAAAAGGGGATGTTAATGTTCTCAAATACTGTAGAATAGACCAGCCAATTGGGGATCACAGAAAAGTCAGTGGACTTTCAAGAGTACAGTTTACTAGAATGTTGGAGAAAGAAGATTGACTTTGGTAAGTTATGGTAAAAATAAGTGCCGACCCCTTCTTTTCTCCCTTCCCCTGCTCTAGACCACACTCAAGGCACTTGAGACTTGGAATTTTCTCCTCAAATGAGCCCAGACTCACTTTTAGGGTTCATACTACATCCCATATACCCATACTGCATTGCTCTTATTCATATGGACTTTAGGTATGTGTGTGCTGTAGTTGCTAAAGACATATATGTATGCATGTCGAGTGTTGGTACAGAATGGAGCTAGAGTTAAAAGTGAAGTGGGCAGACGAGGCCTCAACCTATCCAGATTGCCATGATCTGGAAAAGAGCTCCAAATAGTCTGAGAATTCCAAATTTAAGTCTGGATTTTCAGATCAATATAAAGAAATATTTGTTAAGAACATAATTTATGTAACAGTTTTACTCTTTTACCCTGGGCATTGGGCTTGACAAGGCCTTAACTCTCAAGAAGTCTCTCCCTCTCTTTTTTTTATGTTGTTGTTGTTGATATGTGCCGTGGAGTCATTTCCGACTCATCACGACCCTGTACAGGGTTTCCGAGGCTGTAAATCTTTACGGGAGCAGCACGCCTCATCTTTCTCCTGCAGAACAGCTGGTAGTTTCGAACTGCTGGCCCTGAGGTTTGCAGCCCGATTCATAACCACTACACTATCAGAGCTCCTTTTTTTATTATATAGACTTTCTATTACATCTTGTTGTGTTGTTAACAAGTTCACAATAAAAAGTGCCGTCGAGTCGGTTCCAACTCATAGAGACCCTGCATAAGGTTTCCAAGGAGTGGCAGGTGAGTTCAAACTTCCGTCCTTGTGGTACAAATTGATCTTGCCATCTAGTATTTTATCTCACAACGCAACAGCAGAACTCCCATTAAGTCTTGAACAGTAATAGAAAAAAGACAAACACAGATCACCTGGGCGAAGAACTCCATCTCTTTTTTCATTGCCTTTGGCCTCTTATTTTTGCGGCTTATTTTCAGTCTTTCCAGCTGATCAATGAGCACACAGAAAACACGTCTGCCACTGCTGTATGCCATCAAGTCTGTTCTGAGTTATAATGACCCTGTACAGTGTTTGCAAGGCTGTAAGTCTTTATGGGAGCAGAATGCCTCATCTTTCTCCCAGGGAGCAGCTGGTGGATTTGAACTGCTGACCTTGTGGTTAGCAGCCTTACACGTAACCTAATACGCTACCAGGGCTCCTTGGAAACACTGCTAGTGGCAGTTTTATATTTATTTATTTTTAACGTTTTAGTGTGACTTGGTTGAAGGTTTACAGAGCAGATCAGTTTTCATCCAACAATTCATACACATTTTGTTCGTACTGACTTCAATCCCTACGAGGTAACATCACTCACCCCACTTCCTCCTTTTGTTTCTGATTTCCACTCCTCCTCTTTCCTAACTCATTAGAACTTAGTCCTTGGGTGAATGCTGCCCTTAGATCGATTTCAAATGGTTGGTTATTCTAACGTGTGCATAACTCCTAGTGTTATTGCTCCCCTTATAGGCCTGTCTATTATTTGACTGAAAATTGAACCATGGGGGTGAGTTCATTTCCAGACTTGAATGGTGACTAAAGACCATAGTCTCAAGGGTCCCACCAGTTTATTCAACAAGTAAGCATGTTTTTTTTTTTTCTTTTTTTTCCTTTAATAAAATTGAATGTTGTTCTACAATTTTCTTCCACTCTAACCAGGACCTTCTAATATGATCCCTTTCAGAGCAGTTGGTATTGGTAACTGTTGTTGTTGTTGTTAAGTGCCATCGAGTCGGGTCCGACCCATAGCGACCCTGTACAGGGTTTTCGAGGGTGTAAATCTTTACGGGAGTAGAAAGCCTCATCTTTCTCCCGCGGAGCAGCTGGTAGTTTCGAACCGCTAACCTTAAGGTTCGCAGCCCGATTCGTAACCACTACGCTAGACACCATCTAATTCTTCTGGTTTCAGGATCTAGTGGCAGCTTTAGATTCACATTCTTGCAAGAGGTAAAGAATTTTATGTGCTGATCCTAAGTAGAAAGA
Organism: Chrysochloris asiatica; assembly: GCF_000296735.1. Taxonomy (NCBI): domain Eukaryota; kingdom Metazoa; phylum Chordata; class Mammalia; order Afrosoricida; family Chrysochloridae; genus Chrysochloris; species Chrysochloris asiatica. Next base: position 4,778,936 of record NW_006408725.1, read on the forward strand.
TCCAAAGGAAGGATTCTGATTGGACTGTTGTTGTTAGGTGCCATCGAGTCAGTATCGACTCATAGCAATGTTATACACAGCAGAAAGAAACACTGCCTGATCCTGGACCAACCTCACTACTGTTGCCACACTTGAGTCCATCGATGCTGCTACTTGGCCAATTCATCTCAATGGGGGGGGGAGGGGTCTTCCTCTTTTTCTCTGACCCTCCAACTTACCAAACATGATATCCTTCTCCAGCGACTGCTCCCTCTGGACAATATGTCTGAAATATGAGAAATGAAGTTTGGCTATCTTAACCTCCAAGGAGCACTCTGGCTGCACTTCTTCCAAAACAGATCTACTGGTTCTTTTGGTAGCCCATGGCACTTTCAATATTCTCTTCCAACACCATAACTCAAAAGCATCAATTCTTCTACAGTCTTCCTTATTTACTGTCCAGTGTTCACATGCATATGAGGTTATTGAAAACACCATGGCTTGGATCAGGCGCACCTTAGTCCTGAAGCTGACATTCTTGCTCTTCAACACTTTAAAAAGGTCTTGTGCAGCAGATTCGCCTAACGCAATACATCATTTGATTTCTCCACTGTTGCTTCCATGAATGTTGATGGTTGATTCTAGAAGAATGAAGTCCTTGACAATTTCAGTCTTTTCTCTGTTGATCAGAATGTTGTTTATTGGTCCAGTGGTGAGGATTTTTGTTTTCTTTACATTGAGATGTAATCCAAAGGCTGTGCTCTTTGATCTTCATCAGTAAATGTTTTAAGTCCTCTTCACTCTTCAGCAAGCAAGGTTGTATCATCTGCATATCGCAGTTTGTTAATGAGTCTTCCTCCAATCCTGATGCCATGTTTTTCTTCATATAACCCAGCTTCTCAAATTATTTGCTCAGCATACAGGTTGAATAAGTACAGTGAAAGAATATAACCCTGTGACACACTTACTTAATTTCTGATTGAACTGGCTTAGATTATATGCCCAACCCTTAATTTGTCACTTTGGTTAAGGGGATAGTGTCTTCTGATTGGCCAGAGGATGTAGGGTAACCTGACTGGCAGTTCCACTAGTGCCATGTGGAAACTGGTTTGGAGCTGGGCAGCCTCCTTAAGAAGGAAAAATGCTATCACCAGAAAGGAACAGATAATTAACTGACAGAAAACAACACTGGCCCAATCCATTCCATGCTTGGCTTTTGAGCACACACACATCACTTTCTTCCCGTTCATGCAATTTCAAAAATACCTTTGTGTAACATAATGCTGAAAGAATATTTGCTCACTAGCTAAATTGTAGGATAAGCATTAAGTAAATACAAGGTTGCAAGTTCAAACCCACTAGCCACTCTCAGAAATCCCAATAAAGGTCACTGTGAGGTAGAATGGATTCAAAGGTACTCAGCAACAACAACAAAACACTTATTCAGAAACTTAGAGGGATGTGCATTTTCTTTCAAATCTGTACAGGGTTTTTTTATAATCCTACAATCTATAGTTAAATGATTATTCACCCTCTCTAATGGGGGGTCATGGTGAGTACAAATCAACTTGACAGCAATGTGAATGGATGTGAAGAAGATATTAACAACAATAAAAATAGTCATTTATGGATAGAAAAATTATATATAGTTGTTATTTGTCTGTAACATTTGATACCAGAAATATTGAGGACTCATTTCCTTGGCAATAAAGTGAGTTGCTTAGACGGTCATTCTGGCTGCCCCCACTTCTGTCCACTGACAGGATCCCTTTCCACCATTGACCTCCATGGCCAGAGAGAGGGAGGTCATTCTTGAGACGTGCACTGCTCTAACTAGTAACACACATTTCCTTTCAGACCTCGCATGGCTGAATTTTCATTTAATTTCTGGACATTGTACCCCCACTTGCTGTTCTCTTGATTTCAACTCAGAGCAACCTTGTAGGACAGAGCAGAATGGTCCCATAATGTTTATGGAAGTAGACTGTTCCATCTTTCTCCCCTAGAGTTGCTGTTGGGTTCAAACAGTTGACCTTTAGTTTGGCATCCAAGTGTTTAACCTGTTGCTCCCCCAGGGCTCATTTTTTGGTGAGACCCCATTAGCTAGTAACTGATGTCAAAAGTCTTGAGTCTCCTACCTTGGGACATGGTGATTTATGAGTTTGGGGCAATAGAGCAGAGATGATCAGTGCTCTCTCTCAGACCCCATCCTGTCAATTGTGATTTGCAGTTTATGTGGTGTTCGTGGCCTGTGAGGAAGTAGGAGAGCAGGAGAGAGACTTCCAGTTATTTATCTTGCTCTTCTCAGACCCCGCTGTGTTTCAAAAGTCCTGTACTTTGTTTAAGAAAGGGAAAATTCTTGTGCAGCTCATTGTCTGACCCTAAGGAGTCTTTGGAGTCCTGATGTAGCACTGTAGGATAGGCACTAGACTGAAAGGTCAATTTGAACTTCAAGTCAGCAGCTCAAACTCACCAGCCACTCCTTGGAAACTTTATACAGAGTCGCTATGAGTTGAAAGTGACTTGATGGCATTTAACAACAACAACAAGGAACTTTGGAATCTGGATGTGGAACTATAGGGTAAACACTGGAATACAAGTGGTTCAAACCCAGTAGCATCTCCTTAAAAACCCTATGCAGGGTCACAGAACCAACCCGACATCACTTAACAACAAGGAATCTTTGGCAAGCTGGCTTTGGAATGGGTTCTTCATTGCTTTCCAGACTATCTTAGACCATTTAGTTCTAGATTTTAAGGACTTTAATTAGGAACACTCTATTCTCACCTACTCATTTCATATTTTCAGGTACCTTGTTTCAGTTTCAAGTGGCAGAAACCTAACTCAGATTAGGTTACAGTGGTTTGATTAGGGAATTTATTCTAGGGCTAGAAGTTCGGTTATATAATGAAAGGAAGAGTTATAGCAGCCAGGGTAATTCTGAGAACCTGATACTGGAACTGAGACTTCACATTACCAGGGTCTTCTATCTCTCACCTCTGTAGCTAAGTTTTCTCCAAGTGACTACTGGCATATGCAAATGTACACCCATTCAGCTTCAGGAAGAAAGGTCTGAGAGTGTACTCTTTTAGCCTGAGTTGGTTTGTGCATACCCATAAACACCCTGGGGTGGAGGAGCCCTGAATAGCCAGACTGGCTACCTGCCTGAATCAGTTGCTTTGAGCACCAAAGCACTCCTCTTGTCCCCACCTACTATGGTGACCAGTCGCCAGGATATTTCAGCCAGCCTGTCAGACAGAATCTCAATGGAATTGGCCAGTTCCCAGGATACTTCAAGCAATCTTGCAGCTAGAATCTCCATGGAATAGATTGACAAATGCTCCCCATGTTCATCTACTGGCAAACAATCATTTAGCACCTATCCCCACAATGACCATCCATTGTTTGTTGGATTTGCTTTTTTGTCTATTCTATTCCTGGGTCCATCATTCTTGATCATTTATCAAGCAAATAATTTTCCAAATAAACTAACTGCATGCCAGCTATTACCTCAGAGCCTGCATATTTTGGTTTTGGTGGTGGTAGTCGGGGAGTGATCCCAGGCACAATGCTTTTGTGCCAGGAGCAGTCTTACCAAACCAATGTAGATTGAGTAGTGGGAACCTGTTGTTACCAGAAGGAGGAGGAGGAAATGAAATGATAGCAGACAAAAAATTAGTCCTCCAGAGCAAGAAGAAGAGAGAGAGAAAAAAACAGAAACACACCTCTTTTGATTATAGATTATTTTGCAATTTAATTGGTTGTAGCTATTTCTTACCAATGATGCCAAATATTTGTTGCAAATACTTCAATTAAAAACATTATAAATCATTTCTCTTTCCAGTGGAAAAGAGAACTAGAATGTCAACAGAGTCCATTTTACTCTACTTTTTAGGTAAATTGGTGGATTTTATTTCTTTGCATTCTTTGCATCTAGATGTGGCCCTTACTAATTTCTAGCTATTGGAATCCAGCAGAAGTGTTCTCCAATTTCAGTTCTGGCTCATGATAATGTCTCCCATTTTTACTCTTTGTTGATGTTTCTTCCTTCTGGCTGACTGATAAGAACACCTTCAACCAACTTTGGGAACTGCATTTTAAAGATGGTAAAATAGCAGTCATCCTGCGACCTTGAGAAACGAACAAGGCAAGCAAAGTTGACCTGGAACCATCCTGTAGTCTCATATGACAATGAAATAAAAGTTTTGTTCTGATGAGCTATGACATTACAGGGAATCTTTGTTGCTACAGAGTCCTCGGTGATATGTTGTTGTTATGTGCTGTGGAGTCAGTTCTGACTCATAGCGACCCTGCACAGGGTTTCCAAGGCAGTAAATCTTTACAGGAGCAGAAACCCTCATCTTTCTCCTGTGGAGCAGCTGGTAGTTTCGAACTGCTGACCCTGAGGTTCACAGACCGATTCGTAACCACTATGCTACCAGATAAACTAACTAAAAGGTTGGTGGTTCAAACTGACCCAGAAGTTCCTTGAAAGAAAGACCAGGAGCTCTACCTCTGAAGATCTGCTATTGAATACCTTATGGAGTTCTGCTTTGACTTACATGAGGTTTCCATGAGCCGGAGTGATTATTTGTCACTGCAACTCAGCCTGACCTTGTTCTTGTTCTTGTTGTGTGCTGTGGAGTCGGTTCCGACTCATAGAGACCCTACACAGGGTTTCCGAGGCTGTAAATCTTTACGGGAGCAGACTGCCTCATCTTTCTCCCACAGAACCGCTGGTAGTTTCGAACTGCTGACCTTGTGGCTCGCAGCCCGACTCGTAACCACTACGCTACCAGAGCTCCTTACCTAGCTAAAATTAAATCATTCCTTTCCTTCTTCTCTCCTTTCTTTTTCTCTTTCTCCCTTCCTGCCTCCTTGTCTTCCTTCTTTTCTCCCTCCCTTTCTTCTTTCCATACCGTGAAAATTTCAAGGTCCCTGTTATAACTCATAAACTCATGGCTATCATTGATTGGGAGAAACTATTCTTCCACATCAGAACATATAAATATACAATTCTGTCACAGCTTGTGCCCTTGGAATATAACAGAAAAAATAAATAGAACGTTACAGTTAACAGATACAATAAATAGCACTTTCAATAAATTAATGCCTGATATTCTGAAGTGCCCAGGAAATCTCTCAAAATGTTATTCTAGCTATAAAAAGGCAGCATTCCTAACAGGAAGATAACCAGGTCATCAACAAATTGAAGGCATCTGAAAACGATTTCTTAGGGTCACATATTTATTTGCTTAGTGTCACTCAGTTAAGCAGAGGTAAAATAAGGCTAGCAATCCTGGACAGCTAGAAGAACTCACACATGTGCACAGGAAGACATGGACAGAAATGTTCACTACAGAATGGTTTGTAATAACAAAAGATCGGAAGCAAACGAAATGTCCATCAATGGGAAAATAAACAAACTGTGTTGTATCTGTACAATGGAATAGTATTTAGAAATGAAAAATGAATGAACCATGGTTACAAATATCCACTTGGATATCTTGCAGAAATATAAAATTGAGTAAGGGGACCAGATGCCAAAGGATACCTATCATTATTTATAAGTTCAAAAAGCACGCATTATATCCTTATATTGTTTGTAAACACATACGTATAGAGCAAAAATATTTTTAAATGCCTGGGAATTAAAATCAAATTCAGAATAACAGTATCAGAAAAACAAACAAACAAACAAACATTTCTGAGCAGAAAGTTAGAGAGTAGGCTTGGGAAGGGTACACTGAGTGCTTCAGATGTATCTGAAATACTTAATTTCTCAAAAAAAAAAAAAGCAAAAAAGCAAACAGAGTGAAATATGAACATTTGACAAAGGTAAGTACAGAGTGTTCCTGATCTTAATGTCTGTATTTCTGTCTAAGTTTGTTATACTTCACAACGTTTTAATATAGGAAAAAAGAAAGAAGGAGTTGTACACCCTATAACCTCAGCAGGGGGAGATTCAGACATGGGGTGGATGTTTGTGTAAAACTAGTCTTTCCTTTAGCCAAAGTCTCAAAGCCTTGAAGTCAGTATTAGTCTTTATCACTACAGCATGGTCTTAAAGAAATAGGACTTAGTTTTGATATATGAAATACGCCAAAAAGAGAAGTCAGGGGAATGGGGGAGGCAGGGTTGGAGTCCTGCTGCAGAATAGCAAACATTGATGGGAACTTGACAGAAGGGAATTTCAGGGGACAGCATGATGTCATGGGAAAAGCATGGGCCTTAATTCCCGTTTCTGTTTGGCTATTTATTTTCAGCACAATTTTGGGCAAGTTACTTATATTTTATTAGTCTTACTTTTTTCTTCTGTAAAACCAACCTACGTATACATTGATTGGGAGAATGAAATGAGACAATATGCATTACCATAGGCTAGGCTTCCATTTCCTTCCATACTATGAAGAAAAAATCAAATAGAGTGAGATGCTGGGCTGTGTGTTGGAAGGGCCAGCCTCTTTGTACAGCAGAGGGAATTCAAAGATGAGGGAAGTGAGGCTGCTAGAGGAGAAAGAAGAATGCAGAAAGGAAAAGAGGGAGTGGATAGTATATGTATGACTGTCCTGCTCTTCCCAGAATTAGGCACAAAATGTTTTCGGTGTTGCCTAGTTACTAGTAATCATGGCAACCCCAAGTGTTGCATAGTAGAACTGCCCTCTGCAGGGTTTTTTAAAGCTGGGACTTTTCTGGAGGAGATCTCCAGGCCTCCCTTTCTTGGGGCCTCTGAGTAGGTTTGAACTGCCAACCTTCTTGTTACTAGCTTGGCATTTTGGAATTGACTTGATGGCAGCTAGTTAGCTACTTCTAAAATGGAGGCGTTTTAAAAGTTCTTTTCCAGCCAAGTAGAAACTCTATAGACGAGGGGTGGGAAAATTCCACGCTTGGAACTTTGCTTTAATCCCTTCTCCTGCTCATTCTTTTCTGTGAAATGTCCCTCTTGTCAGAGTGTTAGATGGAGTCATCTATGAAAAACTTTCTCCATCTTGAAGAGCAGTCCCTAGTCTACCTGCCCTCTCCACTTGGCCTCTCCTAACTTCAGGTGAGTTTTCAAAGGGTCTCCTTGAAGTTGGAGGGTTGGAGGGTCAGAGAGAAAAAAAAAAAGCAGTCACCATGTAGACCCATGGACAACTACTGACTTGTCCTTCTCTGAGCTCCCACCTGCCCCTACTACCTATGCCACTATACACTAATTTACCACTGCCCTCCCAGAGAAAGCATGTAATTCTTTCCCTATTTCACCTCAACACCAAATAAATCATTGGTGGTCACGCAATAGTCTGAAAATATGCTGTTGAGATAAAACACAAGAATACAAAATTTTTAAAATAAAAATATGGGAAAACATAAATAAAATAATGCTAGGGGAAAAAATATTGGTGTGCTCATCTCAATTGCAGATATGAACACTTTAAGGGATACTATTAGGGAAAAGAAGGATATTTGTTATTGTGAGTTACGACATGTTGGCTCTTACTCATGGTGACACAAAGTGCAATACCTCTAAGTCAAGAGATGCCAATAGACACCTGAGACTACCATAAGCTGGAAGAGACAAGAAGGAGTCATCCGCTAGAGTGGACAGAGAGAGGGTATGCCGCTGCTGACACCCTAACTTTGAACTCCTAACTTTTAGAACTGTAAGACAATAAACTTCTGATTTTTGTTGTTGTTATTGTTAAGTGCCATTGAGTTGGATCTAACCCGTAGCGACGCTATACAGGGTTTCCGAGGAGTGACTGGTGAGCTTGAACCACCGATGTTGCAGTTCAAACGGCTTTGCAGTCTGGTGCATTAACCCACAGTGCCACACCAGGACTCTGATCTTTAAAGCTACCCAATTTGCGGTATTTTGTTATAGCTTCCCTGGGAAACTAAGACACTTGTTTTAATAAATTATTACTTACACAAAGGTAAAAAAAACAACCCACCACGATTATGCTTATTGACATTACAAATGACCCAAGCCTGGAAGGAATAGCTAGTGCACTCTAATCACAAGATTCATTTAGGTAATGGAGATAGTGGAACCCTAATTTCAGAAAAAGGAAAATCTGTCTGAAGCAACATGTTACACTACACTACTCTGATTTCTACTACACACCCACTAAAATGCCTAAAATTAAAGAGACTGGTAAGATCAACTACTGATGAGAATGTAGAGTAACTAAAATCTTATATATTGCTAGCAGTGATGAGAAATAATAGATTCACTTCAGAGAGCAATTTGTCAGTTTCTTATCAAGTTGAAATACCATATAGTCAATCCTTGATATTTATCCAAAAGGAAGTTTTACATACAAATGTTTATAGCATCTTTATTCATAATATCCCTGTAATGGTTGGAATTTTGGGTCAATTTTATTAGGCCAGGATTTCCAGAGGCTTGGCAGTTGGGTTGTGCTTATTTCCATGATGATGAAACCTGATACAGGCATAGTTGGCTCTTATGACAAGTGGCTATGAGCAGCCAATCAATTGAAGGGATGCTTCCTTGCGGGAGTGGCCTGTTCCATATAACGGACTCTTTCTCTCACTTCCCCTGGGGACCTAGGACTCTACAATTGTAAGATTATAAGCTTCTCACTATATATATATATATATACACACACATATATACGTTTCACTGTTTTTGCTTTCCTAGAAAACCCAGCCTAAGACAAACCCCAAATGGAAACAACCCACATTCCCACAAGTGAATGAACAAACATGTTTGCAGTGTGTTCAGACAATTGGTTGCTACTTGGCAATGAGAAGGAACAAAGTACTGATTCATTAAAGAACATTGATGGAACTCAAAACGTTATGTGTATTTAAGAAGCTAGAGACAAAAGAAGGCCTATTGATTGATTTGATTATCTAGACTCTAGAAAAGACAAAGTTAATCCATAGTAATAGAAAGCAGTTCTGTGGATTGCCTAGAGCTAAGTTTAGGGAGGAAAGATGGAAAAGGGTAATTATGGATCTTTCTGAGGTAATGGAACAGTTCTGTATTTTGATTGGAGTAGCATTTACATTACTATATATATTTGCCCCTATCATATAAACTACCACTCATCTGTCAGTTGTCATACTGTAGTGGCTTGTGTATTTCTGTGAACTGGAAGCTATGTCACTAGTATTTTAAATATCAGCAGGTTCACCAGGTTTCAGAGGAGCTTCTAGACTAAAACAGAGCGAAGGAAAGGTGGACTATTTCTGAATGGTTAGCCACTGAAAACCTTATGAATAGCAGCAGTACACTGTCAGACACAGTGCCAGAAGATGAGCCCCTCAGGTTGGAAGGAACTCAAAATACGATTGTGGAAGAGCTGCCTCCTCAAAGTAGAATTGACCTCAATGACGTGAATGGAGTTACACTTTCAGGACCTTCATTTGTTGACATGGCCCAACTCAAAATGTGAAGAACCAGCTGCAGACAGCCATTAATAGTTGGAACCTGGAATATATGAAGTATGAATCTAGAAAAAATGGAAGTTGTCAACAATGAAATGGAACACATTAAGATCAATACCTTAAATGTTGTTGTTAAGTACCGTTGAGTAGGTTCCAACTCATAGTGACTCTGTTTAGGGTTTCCAAGGAGTGGTTGGTGAGTTTGAACCCCCAGCCTTGTGGTTCAAACTGACCTTGAGATCAAGTGCTTATCCTATGAAGCCATACTAGCACGCCACTAGTGAGTTGAAATAGATTGGTATTGGCCATTTAAAATCAGACAGACATATGGCTTATTATGCTGGAAATGACAAATTGAAAAGAAATGGCATTGTATTCAACACCCATAAGATCATTTCAAGATCTATCTTGAATTACAATGCTGAGTGTGATAGGATAATAACCACAGGACTACAAAGAAAACCTGGTTGGTGCTGTAGAATAAAGTATTTGATTTCAAGGACAGTTTTAACCTCAAGGTTGATGGTTCAAATCCACCAGCTGCTTCTTGGAAACCCCTATACATGGTAGCTATGAGTCGGAACCGACTCGATGGCACTTCATAACAACAACAACAATGGAAGGCCACAGAAAAAGAGGAAGAACCCCACAAAATGGATTGGCACAGTGGCAGCAGCAATGGATTCAAGTGTAGCAACAATTGTGAGGTTGATGCAGGATTAGGCACCGTTTCGTTCTGTTACGCATAAGATCACTATGAGTTGGCACCAACTTGATGGCATCTAACACCAATTAACAACAATGAGGAAAATATTGAATGATGAAGCATCAAAAGAAGTTGGAAGGAATACAGAGTCACTCTAACAAAAGGAAATGGGCAGTGTTCAGTCATTTCAAGAGGTACAATATGGCCAAGAGACAATGATGTTGAAGGAAGAGGTCCAAGTAGCACTGAAGGCATTGACTAAAAATAAGGATCCAGGAATTGACAAAACACAAATGGAAATGTTACAACAAGCAGATGCAGTGCTGGAGGCGCTCTCTCACCTATGTCAAGATATTTGCAAGACAACTACCTGGCCAACCCATTGGAAAAAATTCATATATATGCCCATTCCAAAGTAAGGTGACCCAACAGAATGTGGAAATCGTTAAACAATATCATTAATATCACATGCAAGTAAAATTTTGTTGAAGATAATTAAAAAATGATTGCAGCAGTACATCGACAGGTAACTGCCAGAAAGTCAAGCCAAATTCAGAAGGTGATGTGAAACAAGAGATATCTTTGTTGACATCAGATGGATCCTGGTTGAAAGCAGAGAATACAAGAAAGATGTTTTCTTGTGCTTTATTGACTATGCAAAGTCATTCAACTGTGTGGCTCATAAGAAACATTGTGAAGAGTGGGTATTCCAGAATATTTATTTGTGCTCCTGAGGAACCTATACATATACAAAGAGGTGATCATTATAACAGAACAAGAGGATACTGAATGGTTTAAAATCAGAAAAAGTATGCAACAGGGTTGTATCCTTTCACCATACTTATTCAATCTGTATGATCAGCAAATAATTCAAAAAGCTGGATTAGACATAGCATCGAGATTGAAAGAAGGCTCATTAACCTTGATATGTGATATGAAGATGACACAAACTTGCTTGCTGGAAATGAAGAGGACTTGAAATATTGCAGTATGGATTGCACTTCAATGTAAAGAAGGTAAAAATCTTCACAACTGTACTATTAAATAACATAATGAAAAATGGAGAAAAGATAGAAGTTGTCAAAGACATCAATTTGCTTGGACCCATAATCAATGTCCACAGAAGCAGCAGTCAAAAAAATCAAATAATGTATCGTATGAGGCAAATCTGCTGCAAAATACCTCGTTAGAGTGTTCAAGAGCAAAGATGTCAGTTTGAGGACTAAGGTGCACTTGACTCAAGCCATGGTAGTTTTAAATCACCTCATATGCCTGTGAAAGTTGGACAACAAAGAAAAAAGACTGTAGAAGAATTGATGCACTTGAATTACAGTGTTGGCAAAGAATATTGAAAGTACAATGGACTGCAAGAAGAACAAACAAATTTGTCTCAAAAGAAATGCAGCCAGAATATATTCCATAGAAGAGAGGATGGCAGGGCTTTTTCTCTCATGCTTCAGACACATTATCAGGAAGAACCAATCCCTGGAGTCGGACATCATTCTTGGAAAAGTGGAGGGTTAGAGAGAGAGAAGAAAACCCTCGGTAAGATGGATTGACACACTGACAACAGCAATGGGCTCCAATGTAACAATTGTGAGGGTGGCACTGAACTGGACGGTGTTTTTATTTTGTTGTGCATAGGATTGGAAACTGAGTCAATGGCACCTAACAACAACAACATCAAATTGTACTCTTAAAATATGTACATTTTATTATATATAATGTTTCAATACAATTGATTAAAATATGAATATTATGATTATAGAACTGTAGGAAAAAACAGGAGACCGATCAATAAAATATGTAGTTATAGATTTGAAAGTCCGCTCTGATAAAGGATTGTTGTTGTTAAGTGCTGCCATGTCGTTTTCAACTCATGTTGCTGCTGCTGTTGTTGCTAAGTGCCTTAGAGTTGGTTCTGACTCATAGCAACACTGTACAGGGTTTCCAAACAGCAACTGGTGGGTTTGAACCACTAATCTTATGGTTAGCAGGCCAATGCTTATCCTATAGTGTCACACACATCAGGACTTATAGAAAGTGGGATCTAGAACAACAGTTGTTAATAATGGGCCAAACTGGAAAGTTATGAACCAATTCTTGATATGTTTGATTAATTAATCTATTTGGGATATATAATATTCCAAATAATCTTTTAGATTTAAATAACATAGACTAGGGCTCACTATTTGCTCGTCAGAAACCCTATATAGGGTCGCTGTGAGTTGGAGGAGACTTATTGGCACTTAACAAGACAACAACATATATGTGTGATGTTGTTGTTAAGCACCATCAAGTTGGTTCCTACCCATAATGACCCTGCATAGGGTTTCCAAGAAGCAGCTTGAACCACTGACTTTGTGGTTCAAATTGACTTTGCAGGCCAGTGTATTAGCCCACAGAGCCAAACAAGAACTCCTATATGTGTGTTTGTATATACATATAACACGTTCTTCTTTATTCATTGTCCAGCTTTCACATGCTTACAAGGTTATTGAAAATGCTATGGCTTTGGTCAGGCACACCTTAGTCCTCAAACTGACATCTTTGCTCTTCAACACTTTAAAGAGGTTTTGTACAGCAGATTTGCCTAATACAAAAGTCCTTAGATTTATTGACTGCTAATTTCCATGAGTATTGATGGTTGATCTGAGCAAAGTGGAATCTTTGACAACTTCAATCTGTTCTTCACGTCTCTTGATGTTATTTATTGATCCAGTGGTGAGGATTTTTGTTTTCTTTTCATTGAGGTGCAACCCATACCAAAGGCTGTGGTCTTTGATCTTCATCAGTAAGTGTTTTTATGTAGAAGAATTGATACATTTGAGTTACGGTTTTGGAAGAGAATACTAAAAGTACCATCGACCACCAAAAGAACAAACAAATCTGTGTTGGATGAAGTACATACAGCCAGAATGCTCTTTAGAAGTCAGACTTCATCTCTCATACTTGGGATATATATATTGTCAGGAGGGACCAGTCCCTGGTGAATGATATCCTGCTTGGTAAAGGTAGTGGGTCAGTGAAAAAGAGGAAGGCCCCCAACAAAATGGATTGGCACAGTGGCAGCAGCAATGGGCTCAGGCGTAGCAACAATTGTGAGGTTGGCATAGGACCAGGTAGTGTTTTGTTCTGTTGTACATAAGGTGGCTATGAGTTGGTATCAACTTGATAGCTCCTAACAACAACAATATACATATAGTAAAGTCATGGAATAAGATAACCAGGAAATAATTTAGATGAAATCACAGAACTGACCTTACTTCCCTGTTAAGAGACACAAATTCAAGTTGATTCTAGAGGCAAGTTTAACACAAAGAGAGTTAGATGTCATACTCTCTCCTATTGGCAGCTCACCAATTTAAGTGATTGAAAAGTGATTTCTACATTTCATTCTAAATTTGAATCCATTCTCTGTACGAGAATGATTATTAAATACCCTTTAAAAATAAATTAAGCATGATTCTTTGCTTCAGTGACTTGATTTCAAATAACAACAAGATGCCAGCTTCTGGTTAGCTATCATAGTATCGTTGTTCGGGTACAATGTTGAGTTTTTCAGCTTCCAATTTCTTTGAGTTTCTAGACCTTCTAATGGCAAAATTAAACTAAAAAGGAAAATATCTAACACAGGCTGTCCTGATACATAGATTTCAGAATAAGATCATTAGTGTTGATGTGTTTTTCTAATTATGCTGGAAAACCTGACAAAATTTTAAGAGTGGCTTCATATTGTGCTGCCCAGCTTAGACTCTAAACACTGTCCAATTGCGAAACCAAACATACCCCAGGTCTGCTAAAGAAAATTAACTGTTTTCTATTTCCTGTATTCTATCAGGACAAAATATAAAATAAGTCAGAGTTCCTCCACAGTGGGCTTACAGTCTTAAAGAGACCATTATTTTCTATGTGGAAAGTCAAATTTTTTTCCATAACCAATTTTCGTGCTGGTCACATTGAGAAATCAGTGAGAACATTCCTGGGAACAATTGAATTGGTAGAGAAATTTGGCTTTAGGAAACAGGAGGTGGTAAAGAAAGAATGGAACTTGTAGTCCACATTGTTGAAGGTGTGCAAATCAACTCTAGAGGCAGTGAATATTCCTTTTTTTGCTTATTTGAATTAAAACAAGGTTTACACATTACTCTTCTGTTAAGGATAAAGCTAGGCTAATTTCAGATGGACTTTGTGAATGTGTATGTCTTCGCTTTTCAAGGAATAGAGATCAAGTTGGGAAAGACCAATTCAATACTTTCAAGAAGTCTATAGTACAAACATATTTCGTCCATTAGGGTAATGTTTTCCTTTTGCTTGTCCAGGAATAAACCCCAACCTTCTTCCTTTAAGAACCCAAAGACACAGCTGATTTGTTTTCAGTTGGGGCAATGAGACATTTAAATGAGAAACACATGTCCATTTGGTCTGGAAAGGACATGCTAGGAAGCTTCTTGTTTATGAGCCCCATTTAGCAATAATCTGACAGCCACAGAAAGACTAAACAAGCAGCTAGCAATTAACTCCTAAATAATAGTGCTTTCTGGGAAGACAGTGGATTTTAATTCCATGTAGATCACTCATTACCTAATATAAGGTTTAAAGGGCTCTTTATTTTTAAAAGGAGGACGTACTGTTAAAAACGTTCTTAATTCGTTGCTGCCCTTCTCTTTCTTGGAACACGATCATTTGACCTAACTGCTCCACCCAGATGCTCATATCCCAGATTGTTTGTTGTAGGCAGTGCGTCCCTTGGAGTATTCCTCCCCAGTCTTTCTTTATACTTCCTGCTCTTCTAAATCCCAAACCCCATAAAAAACCAGTTGAGAAATCAGGAAAATCAGAAACAGTATTATCTTTTGTGACAGCTAAACTTAATAAACATCATAGTTACTGAATCAAAGGAATCACAAGAAGAAATGACACATGAATTGGTTAAAGCGTTCCTGCTGAGTTGATTTTGACTCAGTGCAACCCTGTAGGACAGAGTAGAACTGCCTCATTCGGTTTCCAAGGCTATATTCTTTAGGGAAATAGATGGCCACATCTTTTTCCTATGGAGCAGCTGATGAGTTTGAATTCCTGACCTTCCAGTTCGCAAGTGAGTGCTAAATCACTGCACCACCAGAGCTCCTGAAAATGGAAGGTGAAAGGTGGCATTTTCCGTATCAGAACAGGAGCACATGCATAGGAGAAAAGTAGTCACAGTCTAATCAGTCAGATTTGTTTATAGCTGTTGCAATGATATGCATGTGTGTTCACGGCCCTAATTATGAGTCAATCTTGTAGATTAAATAAACAGTAATAAGTTTAATCACATGGCATATTTCATTCAAATTTTATGAGTGGTGTTTCAAGAAATAATAGATTTGGAAAGCAAAATAAGCCTTTAAAATTTATAATATTGACACAATACTCTATGTTCCCACCACTCATCTGTCAGTTTATGGTACTGTGGTGGCTTACATGTTGCTGGGATTCTGGAAGCTATGCCACAGGTATATTAAATACCAGCAGGGTGACCCTGGTTTCAGCTGAGCTTCCAGACTAACATATACTAGGAAGAAGGAGATACAGATGACTTCTGAATACTTAGTTACTGAAAACCACTATACCAAAAAGAAATGGTCTATGTTTAACCACTTCAAGAGATAACATGTGAAAAAGAAACAATGACACTGAAGGATGAAGTCCAAGGTGCACTGAAGGCATTGACAAAGTACAAGGTACTGGGAATTGATGGAATCAAATTGAAATCTTTAAACAGACTGATGCAGCACTGGAGGCATTTACTCATCTATGCAAAGAAATTTGGAAGACAACTACCTGGCCAACTGACTGGAAGAGATCCATATTTGTGCCCATTCCAGAGAGAGGTGACCCAGTGGGTGGGATGCAGAAATCATTGGACAATATTATTAATATCACATACAAGTAAAATTTTACTAAAGATAATACAAAAAATAGCTGCAACCATACATTGACAGAGAACTTCCACAGGTTTAAGCCAGGTTCAGACAAGGACGTGGAATGTGGGATATCATTGCTGATGACAGATGGATCTTGCTGAAAGCAGAGAATACCAGGAAGATGTTTACCTGTGCTTAATTGACTATATGAAGGCTTTTGATTGTGTGGATCATGACATGACATGACATGACATGGCATGACAACATTACGGAGAATGCGTATTAAGGAACACTTAGTTGTGCTCATGAGAAATCTGTACGTGGACCAAGAGACAGTTTTTTAAACAGTACAAGGGAACTCCAAATGGTTTAAAATTAGGAAATGTGTATTTCACCATACTTACTCAGTTTATATGTTGAGCAAATAATCCAAGAAGCTAGATTTTATGAAGCAAAACATGGCATCAGGATTGAAGGAAGACTCATTAACAACCTGTGATATGTGTATAATATAAACTTGCTTGCTGAAACCAAAGAGGACTTAAAATACTTACTGATGATGATCAAAGACCACAGTCTTTTGTATGGATTGCATCTCAATGTAAAGAAAACAAAAATCCTCACCAGTGGATCAAAAAATAATATCCATGTAAATGGAGAAAATACTGAAGTTGTCAAAGACTCCAGTTTGCTGGAACCAACCATCAATATTCATAGACGCAGCAGTCAAGAAATCAAACAACATTTTTTTTTTCCAAACAACATATTGCATTAGGCAAATCTGCTACACAAGATCTCTTCAAGGTGTTTAAGAGCAAAGTTGTCAGTTTGAGGAATAAATTTTGCCTGACCATGGTATTTTCAATAATGTCATATGCATGTGAAAGTTGGTCAGTGAATAAGGAAAACCATAGAAGAACTGATGCATTTGAGTTATGGTGTTGGAGGAGAATATCAAAAGGACTATAGACTGCCAAAAGAACAAACCAATCTGTGTTGAAAGAATTACAGCCAGAATGTTCCCTGGAAGTCAGGATGGCCAGACTTTGTCTCTCATACTTTAGACATATTATCAGGAGGGAGCAGTCCCTGGAGAAGGATATCATGCTTGGTAAAGTGGAGGGTTGGAGAAAAAGAGGAAGACCCCCAACAAGATGGATTGGCACAGTGGCAGCAGCAGTGGGCTCAAATGTAGCAACAATTGTGAGGTTGATGCAGGACCGGCAGTGTTTCATTCTATTGTGCAGTGGATCTCTATGAGTCGCTACCAACTTGAAGGCGCTTAATAACAACAAGAGCATTCTATGGTCTGTTATTAACCTTGATTTAAGATCTGAATGCCACATTCTTAAGATAATTATTATCCAATAATATTTCTGGAGTCCTGGTGTAGTGCTGTGGGTTAATGCGCTGGACTACAAAGCTGTTTGAACTGCAAGGTCAGCAGTTCAAGCTCATCACCTGCTCTTTGGAAACCCTATACAGGGTCTCTATGGGTCAGAACCAACTCGACGGCACTTACTTCAACAACAACAATAATGTTTTCATATGCTTTCTAGGGATTGAATATTTGTTGTAGGATATTATAGTTCTTTTACTACCTACACTGACTACCCACAACACTCTGCTAGTTTGTCTTACTGTGGTGGCTTGTGTGTTTTGCTTTGATGCTGGAAGTTATACCACCAGTATTTCAAATACCAGCAAGGTCACCCATGGTGGGTAATTTTCAGTGAAACTTCCAGATTAAGACAGACTATGAAGAAAGGGTCAGTGATCTACTTCCAAAAAGTAGTCAATGGAGAATTGATACATTACAGGAGAATATTATCTAACTTGCTTATTTTGGACATGTCAACTGGAGGGACCAGTCACTGGAGGAGGTGAAGTAGAGGGTCACTAAAGGTATGGCCAACCCTCAGAAATGTATTGGCACAATAGCCACAACACTGGACTCAAACATGTCAATGATCCTGAGAATAATGCAGGACCAAACACTGTTTTGTTCTTTGTACAAGAGGTTGGTATGAGTAAGAGTTAACTCAGTGGCAGCTATCTATCTAAACTTAATGTTTCCTAGTTATTAAACACATTTTTGATAAGCATGCCGTTGCTATTAAGTGCCATCAGGTCGGTTCCGAGTATTATCAATCCTGCATAGGGTTTCTGAGGCTGTAAATCTTTCTCCCACAGAGTGGCTGGTGGGCTCAAACCACTGATACATAGCAATGAGTAAAGAGTAAAGAGATTGCTGGAAGAATTTTAAGGATGCTGTTGTTAAGTGCTGTTGAGTCAGTTCCCACCCATAGCGATCTTGTATAGGATTTCTGAGAAGCAGCTGGTAAGTTTGAACTGCTGACCTTGCAGTTCAAACCGACCTTAAGGTCAGTGACCTTTCTTTTTCTTTTACGAATCTAATGAGAAAATTCAGACAATAGGAACACTCATCACAGAAAATAGAAGATCAGTTGTAACCCCAAGACTGTTATCAAATATATCATCAAGGTACCTTAGCTATGCAATTTTTTGTTTACAAACTTTAGTCATTTCAGGGCCACTTATAATTTCTAAAATCATCTGTTTATTTTCTCAATATTTTTCTTTAATCTGGCCAATTAAAAAAATTAATCAGATGCAAGATCTCACAGAGAAAGAGAGAAAGTAAGAGAGGGAGCTATATCTGTATATACTGGGTGCAGGTCATATTTCCAAGGCAACGTACCTTTCAATTGGTTGACTGCTCACATACGATCACAAAATGGAAGATAATTGCACAATATCTACTAAGCCACTGAGACATAACCTTAATTATTACAAGGTGCAAATAATATCACCAGCCAGTCCTCAGAAACCCTACGCAGGGCTGCGATGAGTCAGAACCAACTCGACAGAACTTAACAACAACAAAGCACATAACTACTAAATACGCTGGTGTTGTTGTTAAGTGCTATTGAGTCAGTTCTGACTCATAGCGACCATGTATAGGGTTTACAAGATGTGGCTAGAGGGTTTGAACCATTGACTTTGTGGTTAGCAGTCCAGTGCTTATTTTACAACACCATACTTGTTGTTTTTAAGAGCCATTGAGTCATTTCTGACTCATAGCGACCCTGTATAGGGCTTCCAGATAGTGGCTCATGAATTTGAATTTCTGACCTTGCTGTTCAAACTGACCTTCTGGTCCAGTGCTTTATCCAACAGCACCATACTAGGTCTCCCTAAATATGAGGGAGCCTCAAAAAGTTTGTGGAAAATGAAATTTAAAGAAAATAGAATTTTTCCACAAACTTCCCCGCCCCCCTCCAAACTCTCTAATATATCATAACACATTGGTGCATAGCTATTGTACACAACACATTTCCATCCAGGGACTGTCTCATCTACCACTCGACCACACTTTGAGAAAGATTCACATTGACTATTTTCACTGAGTTTACTGAGAAAGCCAGAACAAAGGGCCTTCAGCCTTAAATGAGTAAAGGAAGCTGATATGTGTAGTCATACAGGACCTCCCACTCAGAAGGACTTCAGCAGAAGAGCTCTGCTGTCACTGTCTTGCACTTCTTAATTTTTGAAGGAGTCTTACATTTTGATTTTGCATTAACCCTGCAAATTATGTAGCCACCGATTATAGCCTTAGGAGTTTGTTGTTTTTGTTGTTCAGTGCCACCGAGTCGGTAGTGACTCATAGCGACCCTATGCACAACAGAACGAAACACTGCCCGGTCCTGGGCCAACCTCATAATTGTTGCCACGTTTGAGTCCATTGATGCTGCCACTTTGCCAATCCATCTCGCTGGGGTCTTCCTCTTTTTCTCTGACCCTCCACCTTACCGAACATGATATCCTTCTCCAGTGACTGCTCCCTCCTGACAATATGTCCGAAGTATGAGAGACGAAGTCTGGCCATCCTGGCCTCCAAAGTGCACTCTGGCTGTACTTCTTTCAACATAGATCTGTTGGCTCTTTTGGCAGCCCATGGTACTTTCAATATTCTCCTCCAACACCATAACTCAAAGGCATCAATTCTTCTACGGTCTTCCTTATTCACTGTCCAGCTTTAGCATCCATATGAGGTTATTGAAAATACCATGGCTTGGGTCAGGCGCACCTTATTCCTCAAGCTGATATCTTTGCGCTTCAATACTTTAAAAAGGTCTTGTGTAGCAGATTTGCCTAATGCAGTACGTCGTCTGATCTCTTGACTGCTGCTTCTATGAGTGTTGATAAATGATCCAAGAAAAATGAAGTCTTTGACAACTTCAATCTTTTCTCTGTTGATAAGAATGGTGTAATTCCCAAAGTGACAATCAAGCCATGTTCCAATGCCAATTGTTTTGTTTCCTTAGAAGCTAGAGGGATACAAAACAATTGGCATTGGGACATGGCTTGATTGTCACTTTGGAATTTAATTTTTATCAATAGATTATTTTTAATGAGTCAGTATGTTGTTATTAGAAAAAAAAAATGCCACCCTAAAAACTGCAAGGCACCTGTGTAAGGTAGACAAGAAACATTAGATCTCTATTAGAACTCTATTATCAAATGTGGAGCTCTGGCGTGGCGCTGTGGGTTAATGTGCTGGATTGCAAGGTCAGTTTGAACTGCAAGGTCAGTGGTTCAAGTTCACCAATTGCTCCTCAGAAACCCTATACAGGGTCACTATGGGTTGGAACCGACTCAACACCACTTAACAACAACAACAAATTACCAAATAAGGAAGCACAGTAATTCCATATGATAAGCACTGGATTGCCAACCACAAGGTCCATGGTTCGAATTCACCAGCTGCTCCAAACGAGAAAGCTGCTCCTGAGAAGATTTAAAGCCTCAGAAACCCTATACAGGGTCGCTATGAGTTGGAACCAACTTGACAACACTTAACAACAGCAATGATCAAATATGGGAGTTTGGTGGTTCTGTAGGATAAGTACTAGACTTTAAACCATAAGGTCAGCAGTTCAATCTCACTCATCACTTTTCAGGAGAAAGATTTACAGACTGAGAAACCCTATACAAAGTCCCTAGGAGTTGGAAATGACTTGACAACACTTAACAACAACAACATTATCAAATATTAGAGCTTATAGTCAGATTGGAGAGATGGGAGTGAGATTAATTAAACAATTAGATATTCCACAATTAGCATCTAAATCATATGCTAGAAATAATAGTAATAATAGTAATTTCTAAAAGTAATTTAGAACCTTTCTCTCTCCAGTTATTTCCTTTACTAATTTCCCAAAACATAGGCATGCCCCTAAAATTTGTGAAGCTAAAGTCAAATGTATCTATGAAATCTTACATATCATATATATAAATATTTAAATGTTATAAAGAAAGATAACCAACTGTTAAATAGAATATGTTGTATTATGCTACATTGACAAATATTACCTTCATAACAATCTGGAAGTCGAGGTTCAGATTTAGAATTCTTGAACTCTTCTGAAGTTGTACTCTTTAACACTGTGAGGTGGGGATAGCTGGCCCTAAGCCCCAGTCTTTCAACCTGTTCCCCCTTTCTTCTCATATCCTCCTAGCCTATAATGCAAGGGGCCCCCTGCTACCATGTGGGCTTTTTGATCACACCTCCACACTCATACACATCATGCAAATTGATGCTCCTTGACGTTGGCTTAGTGTGTTGTTGTTGTGAAGTGCTGCCGAGTCAGTTCTGACTCATAGTGACCCTGTATAGGGTTTTTGAGGAGCAGCTGGTGAACTTGAACCTCTGACCTTGCAGTTCAAATGGCTTTGCAGTCTGGCGCATTAACCCACAGTGCCACACCAGGACTCCTAGTGTAGGGGTGCTCATATCAAACACACTATCTGCCATTGGAGGGTGGACTTCCAGAAGTGGCCTGTATAGGCCTTGAAGTAAGTTTTGGTGCCATTTGGGCACGAAATTTTAGATCCCAGAAATGCTGAGTATGAATGAAGGCTATCATTTATGCCTTTTCCCACTCCCTTGGTGATTTTTTTCCCCCCAGAAAACTCAGTGAAAATAATCAATATGAATCTTTCTCAAAATATTGCCCAGTAGTAGATCAGATGGTTCACAGATGGACATTTGTCTAGTGCAATAGCTATGTGCCAATGTATTATGATATATATTTGCCAGAATAATTCTTAGAAGCTAGGATGTCAAAACTTCTTCTCTCGTACTTTGGGCATGTTGTCAGGAATGACATCATGCTTGGTCAAGTGGAGGGTCAGCAAAAATGAGATGGGTTGACAACAATGGCAATAACAATGCGCTCAAACTTGACAACAATTGTGAGGATGGAACAGGATGGGGCAGGGTTTGTTCCATTGTGCATAGAGATGCTATGAGTTAGAACTGACTCAAGGGCACCTAACAATAACAATGATGTGTTATGATATGCATTTATCTATTTTTCTTAAGTGCTGTTAAGTTGGTTCCGACCCCTAGCAACCCTGTATACAGTTTCCGAGGCGCGACTGGTTAGCTTGAACCACTGACCTTGTGGTTCAAACTGACTTTGCAGTCCAGTGCATTAACCCACAGTGCCACACCAGGACTCCATATATTTAGTAGTTAATGTACTTTTGGGAAATACAATTTTCATATTGTGATGGTTAAAATTATGTTTCAACTTGGGTATGCCTAAGTATACTCCATGCCCCTGAACTTCTTTTAAAAAACAAAACAAAACTTTGATTTTGCATATGCTACCACTCTGCCTTCCTTTTTCACCTAGAACATTCGTACCTGTTTAGCTCAAGTATGCTAAGACCTTGTTCAAATACTAACTCATCTTAGAAGCTTTGCATGTTCTTCCTCTTTTGTACTCCCTTGGAGATTTGTTAATGTCCCTCATAGGCTTTATTGCAAAGCATTGTGTTCCTTAATTTCCTCCAGTCGACTGGGAGTGTTTTGTGGGCAGGGACTGGATTTGTTGTGCTTAGTCTCTTGTACCAAAAGAATGATTGGCAGTGCCTCATACACACCCTCCTGCAGATTTATTTACTGAGGTAATGAATTACTGAAATATATAATAACCCTTGTGGCCCCAGATATGCCATGCTATGTTATAGTTTATTTATCTTAGAGCTTTACTGATCTCTCATCGTGAATGTAAGCATCTCTATGGCACCATCCTGGTGAAAACTGGAAACACTTAGTCATCCAAATATTGAGGGTCATATGGATAAATCCCCAAAGGATTGACTGAATTTTTCAGTTTTCATTGGAATGATTGGCATTGGGCATACATGGCCTTGTGTTATCAGCCCTTGTGTCCCTGCCACAGTGTTAAAATGTTGCTATTACAGACTCAAATGCTCAGCAAGCTGTTAATGCAACACAGCATTCTTCATCTCATGCTACTCATGTGAAAGCTGACAAGTTCGGTGCCAAAGGTGATTTCAGCTCATCAGTCCTCATTGTCATTATCAACTAGCATTTATTAGATACTCACATGTGCGAAGCACATTTTCCAATGAAAGACATCATGGCAAACATTAGCTGATGAAGTTTTTTGTGTTTTTTAAAGATTTGGAATCAACTTTCTTGCTGCCTTCCAAGCTATTTTCTTAAAAGTTCTGCCTAAAGGAAATTCAAAGCATGTACTACATTTTGATTATTAAAATCTCACTCGATCTATTTCCCCCACTTTCTTAGAACTTGCTGTGCATGCCCTTACCTTTACCCTTTACTTCGAACTCTATGTACTGGGCACACATTTGCTCATAATATTTGGCCACTTCTTTGGGTAGCTGAAGTGTGGTAGAAATGCAGTGCATTGAGAAACAGGAAGCTGAGTTCCACCTTGCTTCTTGCTTTTGTGATTTTGAGGAGAAACATCTATCCTCAGCCTCCTCATTTGTAACTAACTCACACTGCCTGCTTTACAGAGTAACTGCAAGGACAAATGAGATCATGGAGAAGAAAATACTTCGAAGACTCCCAAGTAAGGCAAAAAGACTAACAGTTATTATTTGCCTTGTTGTTGTTAAGTGCCGTCGAGTCGGTTCTGACCCATTGCAACCCTATAGAGGGTTTCTGAGGAGCAGCTGGTGAGCTTGAACCGCTGACCTTGCAGTTCAAATGGCTTTGCAGTCTGGTGCATTAACCCATAGTGCCACACCAAGCCTCCATTATTTGCCTTAGGTGTATCTTTATAGTTAAAGACTGCCTGTCTTTAAATAAAAGGGATTGATCTTTAGGGTGTCTAGATGTAACAGTAAAATGATGAAAAAATTGGTAAAAAACTTAGTGAACACTATTGATGGTGATTGTGACAGAGAAAATGCAAGGATACTCTTTCAAGCACAGGTAAGATACTAGAGGACTGAAGCTTTCTAGGGATGACCAAGGACATTCCAGGATTCTGATTTGAATCCCAAATCTTAGTGTGTTCTTTCTGTTGCACTGTTCTCTCCAGCAGTAACTCCTCTTAACCCAAAACTCAGTGCTATAGTGTCAAACTGCCCTGTGGGTTTCCAAGGCTGTAAAGCTTTAGGAAACAGACTGCCACTGCTTCCCCAGACATAGCTGGAGTGGCTGCAGGGTTCAAAGTGCTGACCTTTCCATTAACTGTTGTGCCACCAAGGATCTTAAGCTCCCCTGAGGGAGTATTGTTTTTCAATCTTTTGAGTATTTATTGTGAATTGAGTAAAGGTTTACAGACAAGATCATCAGTTTTACATTCAACAAAACTTTCCCTTTGTTTCATAGCAATGATTGTAATCCCACTCCTCTCTGTTGTTCCTATTTCCACGCCACCCACCTACCCCTTCTTTAAGTTTTTCTTGTGAATTGAGTGATAGTTTACATGGGAGAATATCAGCTTTACATTTATCCTATTGTATTTCATTGCATTGCAATGATTACAATTTTACAATTCCCTCCATGTATCATCATTCAACAGTACTTGTTTCTATTCCCTGTTTTTTTTGGGGTTATTTTAATGATGCACACAAAAACACTCAGGAAAATGTAAACATTTAAACAACCAAAGGGCACATTCTGCAAGCCTGCCTCCTGGCTGCTGGCTCACAGCCTTTCTCTTTCCATGAATCTAGAGTCCTCAGCTGCTCTATCTCTCCGTGTTCTCACCTCTGCCTCCATCTCTGGTGTTGCTGCTTCTTTTAATAGGGTCCCATATTCCACTTGTGCTCTTCTTCCTGGATGGTCCTAGGGTCCTCTGTTCCTGGACTGTAAGATTCAACTTTGTCTTTAGGTAAATGTTGCCTTTTTGATTTTGAATGATTGGTCATTTCTATGATGAGCTAGTGTTGTTGTCTCCCCCCAACCCCCCCTCGCCGCCCCCCCCCCATCCATATACCGCTCTACTGCTTGACTGAAAATTGGACCACAAGAGTGAGCTCCTTTCCAGACCTGAAGGGTGATCGAGGGGCATACCTCCAGTCACTTTCTGATGAATAATCCCATTTTTGTTGTTGTTTTAAAAATAATTTTGAGTTTAGTTCTACATTTTCTCCCACTCTATCTGGCACCTTCTAATGTGATCCCTTTCAGAGCAGTTGGTAGTGGTAGCTGGGTACCATCTAGTTCTTCTAGGCTGAGAGTCATGGAGACTGATGTGCACAACTTTCATTAGTCCATTGAAGTAATTGATTCCAAGCATCTTCAATTTCAGCACTCTTCCTTCTTTTACACATGAAGAAACTAATCATTGCACCTTACATGGCGGCTCATGAGCTTTTAAGATCCCAGGTGCTAGTCACCAAAGTAGGATGTAGAACATTGTCTTTGTGGACTGTCATGCCAATTGACCATGGTATCTATCCCCTGAGACTATAGTTCTGAGCCCTACGCCTCAGCAACTCACTGCTGTAAGATGTTTAACAATATCTAAGCAGTCTCATTGCTCTGCCCCCTGTATGCTCCATCACATTCATAGATCTTAGGGGTATTTTGTATGTGTTTTTATGCTCATGTTGGATGAGCTGGAGCGCATCAAAGAATAACAGACTGGTGTAACCAGGTGGTGCTACCCTATGCACAAGGGTTTCTCTCAATAGGGACCCTGTAGTCAAGCACTAGTGTCCCATGAGGTGCTGGGACAAACAACACATAGTGTAGTTCTCTACCTTGAAACCATGGCATGGGCAAAAGCACCTAGTGACTTTTTTGGGGAAAATACATTTGGCCAGTCATTCCTTTAGCCTCTGGAGAAATTCGAGAACATAGGCATTTTTTACAAATCTACCCACCAGCACAATAGTTAAGTGAGTGCTTAGCTGCTAACTGAAAGGTTATCAGCATGGGACTGACAGGGTAATTCTCAGTAAAGATACTCCTTGGATTTTAACTAGTCAAGTAAAAGACCAGATTGCTCAAAGCAGCATTGACTTCCACGGCACAACAGTACCACACAGTGGCTCCAAAGAGAACTGCACTAGTAGTATCAACTGCATTAAAGCGTAGTTTCCTTCCCACACAGCTGTTATCTTCAGGCACTGTGAGAATTCATAAAACCAGTGCAGTTAGAAAATGAAACTTGATGAATATCAGAAATACGTTTTTAAATGTTTCAAAGAAGTATTTTGAACTATTATATTTTATGATTTTTTTTTTTCTTCCTCATGCTCCCCAGGCAGATGGGAGCCCCAGAGCACTGTGCATATGGTCATTGCCCAGGTTACTTCTCTTTCTCCTCGAAGTCAGTTGCTGTCAAGACCATTTTTACTCACACAATCCCACGTGTGTTAGATTACTACTGTGCTCCACAGAGTTGTTAATGGCTGATCTTTTGAAGCTAAATCTATAGGTTTTTCTGATTTGAACATCTAACCTTCTGGTTAATAGAAGAGCCCTTCCACCACGCACCCCTCCCAGTAGAAAGTACATTCCTTGAGGACAAGCCTATGTTTTTCACATCTGAAAGGAAAGCTAGTGTGGTAGAAAGAGCAGGTGTTTCAGCGAGATACACACCAGATTTCTGTGCTGACCCTTCCAGGGTTAATTATGTGGCCTTGGGAGAATTACTTAATCGAGTCAGTTTCCAAAGCTGAAAAGTGGAGATCAAAATATCTGCTTCTAGGAGTCATTACAAGGAAGGCATAAATTACCTGGTGAACACTGCCTAGCATATGGTTGTGGTGGTTGTGTACCGTCAAATTGGATTTGACTCCTAGTGATCCTGTATAGATTTTTTGAGGCACTGAATCTTTACAGGAGGAGAAAGCCTCATCTTTCTCCTGCAGAGCGGCTGGTAATTAGCAGCCTAACAGGAAACCACTGTGTAGCCAGAGCAATACTTTAGATGTAATTGCAAAAAAATAAATGCTTCCATTTTTCATTTTGAAACCTGTGAATGTAGTATTTTAAAATTTCAAATAAAAAATGATTACATAAAACCATCTCATTTTAAATCGTTTATTGCTCTGTCTTTTGATCCCCTCTCTTCTAGCATCTCTTCCGGAAATATGCTCCTTGAATTGTGCTTATATAATTATTCTAGCCTTTCCCTTTAGTCTCTCCTGCTATAGACAGAAATATGCTCAAAGCTTCATGATTTAAACTATATTCTCTTCACTGTAATTCTAAACTTTAATTTTTTTCTTTCATTTCACTATTAAAATTCATGTTATTGTTGTCCTTCCATTTTTTCACTCTGAAGTCATATTAAACCCAAGCACCAGATTCACTGTTGTTAACTTGATTCTGATTCACAGTGACCCTGTGGAATTAGACTGCCCCATAGGGTTTATGAGGTTGTAATTTTTCACAGACGCAGACTGCTACATCTTTCTCTCATTGAGCAGCTAGTGGGTTTGAACTGTTGACTTGTGCTAGCAGTCATGCCAATGATACCCACTGTGATACCAGAGCTCCTTTGAAGTCATGTTGTTGTTGTTGTTAAGTGTCATCAAGCCAATGCCAACTCATAGCGACTTTAGGGTTTCTGAAGAGTGGTTGGTGAGCTTGTACTACCAACTTTGTGGTTCAAACCGAACTTGCCATCTAGCACTTTAACACGCAGTACCACCCCAGGACTCCTTACAAACCTTCAAATCTGGTTTATCCTCTACCACGCTACAGAAACGAAATATATTCTTGAAGATCTGCAATGACTTCATAATTATCAAATTTTATGGATTTAAAACATCTTGTCACTTTTAAATGATTTGGTAAAGAATGTTGGTAGGCATAAACCTTCTATGTATCAGATCCAGAGTCACAGCTTACTGCTCTTATGATATCAAGTGAATCTCTCTAAAGCTCCTTAGACTTTAATTTCTAAATATGTGTGTTTCATAACATTGTAGAATAAAGTAAGACAAGGTATGTAAAATGCTTTTGAAAACTGTTAAGTATTATACTCACATTAGGAATGAGTGTTACTATTACTATTATCAAGGATACAAAGATTCATTTGTTGCAGATTGAGCTCTAGAAAACCCCACTGCCTGCTGGTGAAGGAAGATCTTAATAAGTAATTTAAAAATAGATGGTTAAAAGCAAAAGAGCTAGTAGCATAAGACAGTTGTGGAAAACCTAAGATGGAGTGACTAGGCTAAAGCAGATTAAGTAAATTTTAAATTACTATCTGTATGAAATGCATGAAGAAATGGCATGGATATGAAAGGTACATCTTTGAGTTATTATAGTTGGTAAGTGCTGAGTGCGTTCCTAATCCTAGTGAGTCTATGAAACACTGCCTGATCCTGTGTCTTCCTCACAATTGTTGTTAGGTTTGAGCCCATTGTTGTAACCACTGTGTCAGTCCATCTTGTTGAGGGTCTTCTTTTTCACTGTCCCTTCACTTCACCAAGCATGATGCACTTTTCCAGAGACTGGTATCTGCTTATAACATGTCCAATGTAGGTGACATGAAGTCTGACTGCAGTCGCTTTTAAGGAGCAATTCCTGCTATACTTCTCCCAAAATAGATTTACTCATTCTTCTGATTTGTTGTTGTTGTTGTTAAGTGCTGTCAAGTCGATAACAACTCATAGCAACCCTGTATAGGGTTTCTGAGGAGCTGCTGGTGAGCTTCAATCAACTGATGAGCTTGAATTGCTGACCTTGTGGTTCAAATCAAGGCATTAACCCACAGCGCCACACCAGGACTCCATTCTCCTGACAGTTCCTGGTGTATTAAATATTCTTTGCCAACACAATTCCAATATATTGCTTCTCCTCTGGTCTTTCTTATTCATTATCCAGCTTTCACATACACATGAGACAATTGATAATACCTTGATTTGGGTCAAGTGAGCCTTAGCACTCAAAATGACATCTTTGCTCTTTAACACTTTAAAGAGGTCTTTTGCAGCAGATATACCCAATGCAATATGTTGTTTGGTTTCTTGACTGTGGCTTCCATGAGTACTAAGAGTGGATCCAAGAAAAAATGAAATGAGATATTTGAGTAAAATCTTAAAAAATGGATATGATTAGTGAATAGTTCTATAGGGGTGATTCAACAGAAGGAGAAGAATCTGGGAAATAAGGCAAGGACTGTGTTGCTTAAGGAATATATACCATTATTATGTTGTACTCATTTCTTTCAAATAGAATTCTAGAATGACAAGAAAGACAATTATGTATAATGTCTCCTTACCCTAATGACATTTTAATGATAATCAACTTTTTTCCAACTTCTTCTAAGACTGTTGCTTTCAGCTGGGGGTAATCTCCCCTACCCACAAAAGGCACTTGGAAATGTCTAAAGACATTTTGGGTTATCACAACTGGGGGAGTATGATCTAGTGGGGAGAGGTCAGGGATTATGCTAAACATCCTACAATACACAAGACAGTCCCTCACAACAAATTATTATCTGGCCCCAAATGTTATAGTGCAAAGGTTGGGAAGCCCTACTCTAGGAGAATCTCCCCCTTTACTGAACTCCACTCCTATTTAAGAAGGAGCTCTGGTAGCGCGGTGGTTATGAATCGGGCTGTGAATTGCAAGGTCAGCAGTTTGAAACTACCAGCTGTTCTGATGGAGAAAGTGAGGCTTTCTGCTCCCGTAAAGATTTACAGCCTCGGGAACCCTGTTCTGGGTTGCTATGGGTCAGAACTGACTCGACGACACTTAACAACAACTCCTATTTAATGGGTATTTTGACATGGCCACCTCACCTCTTCACGTCATTATCTTACGTATCAATGCCTGGTGATCTTTCACAGTTTTATTTTGTTTCATTTTCTCAGATGTGTAGTGTGCAGCAGTAGTAGTGTCCTGCCAAGCTTTTCTGACCCATTTTTTTTAAGTACTGCAGAAGGCAGCTAGAGGCAGAGGCTGACAAGAGGCTTTCATGGTGATCTAGAGAGACACTGCTTTGGAGGTGGTAGCTATATAATATAAGCAGCACAGCTTTGTCCCTGAGGTCATTGAACCATTATTTCCCAGGTCATGGAAATCCAAAAATTCTTCTCAAGATTTCTAAAAATTAGCAGATGTGGGATGCAGGGTTGGACGGATTCAAACAATTACCTCTGTCTTTGTTCAAAATGTCTTATGTTCTACACTGTATTGATCCAGCTGTAAAACACAGCCCCGTCCCCCTCAAGGTTCCCATTCACACAGAGTATGCGTGCATGAGGTTAGTAGACAGACTTGAGTATTTGGGAGTAACTGGGAGACAGAGGTGGGTTTTACACTGCAAAAATGAAAACAACTAATTACACATTCGAGTCTCTGGATAGTGCAAATGGTAAGCACACTCAGTTGCTAAGCAAAAGTTTGGAGGTTCCCATCTACCCAGAGGCACTTTGGAAGAAAAGCGTGGTGGTATACTCCTGAAAAGTCAGTCAATGAAAACACAGGGAGCACAGTTAGATTATGAGATACTTGGGGTCTCCATGAGTTGGAATTAACCCAATGGTACAATGTTTCAATATCCAGAAAGCTTCTGATAGCTCATCGTTCCACATAAAATTCAACATTACATGTGCTAACTGACTTCATATTCATGCCTCCCTTCTTTCTCATTCAGTCTCCAGAGTAGAACAAGGTTCATAAGGAGGAATTAAGCAACCTATGAAGATAAATAAAAAATATATTGCTACTGGGGTTCCAGTTCATCTATGTACTAGTTTGGTCCAAACAAAATGTGTTAAACATTTGTTAAACATTCACTGCAATCAGTGAATGGCTGCAAACAAGTTACTTCAGTAATACACTTGTCTTAGTCCCATTGTTGTTTTTCTGTTGCTGAGTGCCACCGAGTTGGTTCTGACTCATAGCCATCTTGTATAGGGTTTCCGAGGAGCAGCTGGTGGGTTTGAACAGTTGATCTTGCAGTTAGTAGTCCAGTGCCACACCCATAGTCTCATTGTTATTGCTGTTAATAAGTGCCATTGAGTCAGTTCTGACTCATAGTGACCCTGTACAGGGTTTCCAAGGAATGGCTGGTGAGCTTGAACTGCTGATCTTGCAGTTCACACATACCTTGCAGTCCGGTGCATTAATCCACAGTGCAACTAGGTCTTCAAAAAATATCCAATCGAAAGAGTGGCTTCTGCGGGGATCTGCCGGGCAACTTCAGTTCAAGGCAGAAATACCAGATCAGAAGGTTACGGCAACTGTATTTTGGGGTATGTAAATGACTACTCTGGAGCTCTGGTAGCGTAGTGGTTACAAATCGGGCAGCTAACCTCAAGGTCGGCAGTTCGAAACTTCCAGCTGTTCCACAGGAGAAAGATGTGGTTTTCAGCTCCCATAAAGAATTACAGCCTTGGAAATCCTGTGCAGGTCACTACGAGTGAGAACCAACTCCACAGTAGATAACAATTCTAGATAGATTTTCTGGAAGAACAAAGAATGAATATGGGGGCTAATTTGGAAGAAGTTTTAAGAAAAAGGCAAACTGCACTGGTAAGGAAAGGTAAGGAAACTTGAACCAAGGAAACCCCACCCCCCATAACAACAATGCATCAGATCATTTTTTAAAGGTAGCAAGGGCTCTTCTGTAAGAATGTTGTTGGAAAACCTTACCCCATCCACCCTACAGCCTGATCATGGCCCCTTTAGACTTATTTTTATTCCTAAAACCCAAAGAACATTTCAAAAGAACATGATTTCAGTCCTAAGATGCAGAAACAGCCATTTCAACATAGAGTAAATCAAACACAAAATTCTTTGGGGAAGGATTGTTGTTGTTAAGTGCCATTGAGTCAGTTCCGACTCATAGCGACCCTGTATAGAGTTTTCAAGAAACGTCTGGTGAATTTGAACCACTACACTTGTGGAGGATACATAGAGAAACAATAGCTTCACATTTTGATACTTTTGGTTAATACAGATTTCTATAATTTTGTAGTGATATTTTTAAATTTACACTGGCATTTGTTGCCTAGGCCTCTGTCTAACCAACAAGGCGTAGAATCTTACCTTAAGCCCAAGTTTCTTATCAGAATATTTTCTTAATCAAAGTCACTTCTATTTCTGAAAGAAAATCTGGCACCATCTATTAGGGTAACATACTTTTCACTTCATTATATAATATGTAGAGACAAAGAAGAAAGATGTTCCATCCATGTTTACTCAGAATACAATTCGGGAACCATCAAGCACTACTGCCAGAAACAACAGAAGCAGCGGTGAAGAGAACTGTTGTATGTGAAGAAGGCATCCGCTGACTGGGGGTACATGTGTGATGGTGGTTGGAGCTGAAACACTGATACGTAGCATGTCATTACCTGGTAATTGTCAGACACAATTGGCATAGACTGTGGAAGCCACATTTAGTAAGTAGGTCCCAAGTATAGGAAAGTTGGATACCACTTCAAGGAGCCCTGGTGGCGCAACTGTTAAGAGTTTGGCAGCTAATATAAAGGTCGGTGGTTTGAATCCACCAACCGTTCCATGGGAGACAGATGCAGCAGTCTACCTCCATGCCATTTACAGCCTTGGGAATCTTAAGGGGGCAGTTCTACTCTGCTCTGTAGGGTCGCTATGAGTTGGGATTGATTCAACAGCAATGGGTTTGGGGTCAAAAGTGTGTCACTGTGGTTCAGTGAATTACTTGATATTGCTCTTCTAGCCATAGTCTTTGTAACTTCTACCAAATGACTGGGGCCATGCAAATAGGGTATATAGAACTCTAAACTATGAATGGTGATTGGTCGTTTTGCCAGTCTGCTGGGTTTACAGTGAGCCATGTCAGAAGCCAGAAGGGGAAATCTCACTACTACCAAGAAGGAAGAGCTAGGAACAGAACATGCCATTTGGACACCAAGATCCCTGCACTATGAACCTCCTTGATCTAGGAGGCAGGGAATCACAACACCAGAAAAACAGCAGAAGACTGGCAGAGCAGCAGCAGTAGGAGAGCCGAGAGAACAAGACAGAGAGGTGGACTTCCCAGACCATGGAGCTAGTAAGGCTGAGTGCCTTCAGGCAGGAGGCTCACTTGTGGGATGGGGTACCTGCCTTGGACACTTAATTAGAGGTGCTAGATTTGCTGACTCATGGAGCTAGAGCTGAGTGCCTTCAAGCTGAGGTTTATGGTGAAGTGGAGTACCCTTTGGGCATTTACTGGCAGCACTAAAGAAGTTTTGTAACATTTCCTGAATATGGCAGAGGCCAAGGGTCTGCGTGGTGGAGAGACCGAGGACCAGACAGAGCATGTACTGAGGACATGTTAGAAAATAGGTGATCCTGACCAGAAGAACTGTATCCTGGACATTTCTGAGCTTCAATTGTGGCGCTGTGGGTTAAGGCGCCAGACTGCAAAGCTGTTTGAACTTCAAGGTTGGCGGTTCAAACTCACCAGCTGCTCCTCGGAAACCCTATACAGGGTTTGCTATGGGTTGGAATCGACTCCATGGCACTTCACAACAACACAACAACAACTTCCCTAACAAATTCCATAATCATGAGTATTGTCTGTGAGTTCAGTACGGTCATTGTTATGAATTAATGAACACAGGAGAGTAGAAAAATATTTGGGAGGGACAGCTGGTCTCAGAAATGGTAAAAAAAAAAAAAAATTTAAGTTGGAGGGTGGAGGCATGTCTGACCTCTGTCTCATAGGAAATGATCCTGAGCTGATGTTGAATTTTATTCTCCGTCCTCTTTATGAACTTAGAGGAGGAGGTCTTGCACCATTTTTTTATGGCCACTATGGCACAATATCAAGGAGCTCTGGTAGTGTAGTGGTTACAAATCGGGCTGCTAACCTCAGAGTCAGCAGTTCGAAACTACCAGCTGTTCCACGGGAGAAAGATGAGGCTTTCTGCTCCCGTAAAGATTTACAGCCTCAGAAACCCTGTACAGGGTCGCTATGAGATGGAACCGACTCCACGACACTTAACAACAACAACAACATGGCACAATATCGGAGTCCTGGTGTGGCACTGTGGGTTAATGCGTCAGACTGCAAAGCCATTTGAACTGCAAGATTGGCAGTTCAAACTCACCAGCTGCTCCTTGGAAACCCTATACATGGTCGCTATGGGTCAGAATCGACTCGACAGCACTCAACAACAACAATGGCACAATATCCAGGTGCCCTGCTGGCACTGTAAGATAAACTCTGGCCTGCTAGCTGCAAGGTTGAGGATTCAAAATGATGCTGTCTGCTCTAGTAAAGATTTATAGTCTTGGACACCCCATAGAGGGTCATTATGAGTCAAAATTGACTATATGGTAGTAAGTTATGTCACTACATCACTATAACTCCAAGTGAGGTCTAAGGATATTTATGCTGGGTATGATAGAAATGGCCAGATGTCCGGTTCCAGGGAAGCAGATATCTTAGTAGACTTTCTTGCAGGCCAAGAAACATTTCGTCTAACTGTTGAGTAAATGTGATTTTCATACTACATTTGCATGTTTAACTGAAGCAGAAGACTGCACTTTATGATTTTAGTATACTGAAAATAAATTGGACATAGGCTCCGCTTTCTTAGTAGTTAAATTGTAGTTTTAAGTCAATAGTCTTTACCCCAGGGGAAAAGCCCCTGGGACCCAGTTTTTACTTTTCTCTACTGATATTTTGTAGCTGTCGTGGCTGTCTGTCACCCAGCCAGAATGAAATCCCTAATGGCAATGATGTGCAGACCTCTGAGAAGAGAGGAGAATCTGGTGTTCTGGAATGTGACTTCATGCTGGGGTTTGGAGAACCCGCCCATCCTCTGCACAGCTCTGATGGTTATAAATACACATGGGTGGGGGTGTCATAATCTGGGAAATGAGTACAGATTCTTGGCATGCTCAGAGGCGAGGAATAAATAAATATACATGTATATACATATATAATACTTGTACATGCATAAGTAAATGCATATCTGCTAGATTAAAAGTGTGGATCTTATCCTCAGGAAACTCCTGAGACAGGAATTTAGAAGAGAAAACTGTTTGTAGTTATTTTAGAAATAATATTTATATATTAAAATTTACTGCTAATTACAACTTTCTTGTGTGTGTTATTAAAACAAACCATTGAAGCATCAGTATTTAACAACACCCTTTAACTTTAGTTTTTGTTATTCAATGAATTTGTCAATAATCAGCTAAAAAATCATTTATTATTTTGAGCGATTGCTTCCTTCATTCTTGAATTAAATCCAGTGATTCAAGTTTTTAACTATGCTTCCTTATAGTGGCCATTTTATTTTGGATAGTGACTCTATTTTCTACAGAAAGAGTGAGGGAAATATAGTAAAATGGGCTTTAGATTAGAATGGATGTCCAGATTGTATTCTGGTTCTGCTTTATAAGAGCAGTTGGAGTAGATTGTGCCCATTAAAAGATAATTACATTTTTCATGAACTTTTTGAAGTTCCCTCATCTTACACTTTCCATAACAACGACTGATTACCTTTTAACTATAAAATGTTCTCTATCATATTTATTATTTACTGTCCTGATGTGGCGCTGTGGGCTAATGCATCAGAATGCTAAGTCGTTTGAACTGCAAGGTCAGTGGATCAAGCTCACCAGCTGCTCCTTGGAAACCCTAAACAGGGTCGCTATGGGTTGGAATCGACTTGATGGCACTTAACAACAACAACATGGGATCTCTGTTAGTTCACCAGTGTATCCAAGCATCTAGAAATGTACTCGTTCATTTGTTGTTACTGTTAAGTGACTTTGAGTTGGTTCCTATTCACAGCAACCCTATATAGGGTTTCCAAGGAATGGCTGGTGGGTTTGAGCCACTGACCTTGCAGTTCAAACCAATCTTGCGATACAGTGCTTATCCTACAACTCCACACCAGGACTTGTATCTATGGTGGTGGCTGTGTGCCGTGGAGTTGGTTCCGACTCATAGCGACCCTGTACAGGGTTTCCGAGGTTGTAAATCTTTATGGGAGCAGAACACCGCATCTTTCTCCCGTCAGTTTCAAACTGCTGACCTTAAGTTTAGCAGCCCGATTCATAACCACTATTCTACCAGAGCTCCTTGAATTGTCATAGACATTGAAAATCATTGTGCTAAGTTGTTTACTTTATACCAAGTTGAGGCGTATAAGCCCCACTCCTTAAAACAACATTCTATCAGTGCCAAATTCAAATTTGTAACTATCTAATTGTTTTAAAAGGCACTCTGGTAGTGTCGTGGTTATGAGTCAGGTTGCTAACCTCAAGGTCAGCTGTCAAAGATGTCAGTTTGAGTACTAATAATGCTCCTGATCCAAGCCATGGTGTTTTCAATTGACTCATATGCATATGAAATTTGGACAATGAATAAGGAATGTGCCACATCAATTTGTTGAAAAATCTCAATTTGTATTCCATCAATTCCTGATATCTTGTTCTTTGCCAGTGCCTTCAATGCACCTTTGATTTCTTCCTTTATTATCAATGGTTCTTGATCATATGCTACCTCTTGAAATGGCTGAACATCTACCATCTTCTTTGGATGCTGTCTGCCTCATTCAATATTTTGCCCAGGTTGTTGTTATTAAGTGCTGTCGAGTCAGTTCTGACTTATAGTGGACCCTGTACAGGGTTTCCAAGGAGTGGCTGGTGAGTTTGAACTGCCGATCTTGTGGTTCAAACTGACCTTGCAGCACAGGGTTTTATCCCACAGAGCCACACCATTTTGCCCATAGCAACCTTCCAACATTTCAAGGCTTGAGTTTTTCAACAGATCCCTCCACTTGAGAAATGCTAAGTGTGTTCTTCTCTTTTGGTTTTCTAACTCCAGGTCTTTGCACAGTTCGTTATAATATTTGACTTTGTTTACTATTCAGCAATTTTTCCTCCTAATTTCTTTCTTTTGCTTTAGCAATGGAACATAGTTGTTTAGAATATATATAATGGAATGATTATAGTTGTCTATGGAGGCATGGTATGGCACTGTACAATAAGCACCAGACTGCTAACCAAAAGGAACAGAGAAGGAGTAAAATCAAGAAAGCTGATGTTCTAGAACCATCCGAGAACAGTCTATCTAGGAGAAGAAATGATGAATGACATCAAATATTACTGATAGTTCAAGTAAGATGAGGCCTGAAAATTGAGAATTGGACTTAAAAATGTGAAGGCCATTAGTTACCTTATCAAAAATTATTTTGATTAGGCTACAGGCAATAGGTTGATTAAGATGAATTAAAGGGTGAGAGGAATTGTAATCACGAAGTTTAATCAAGGCTTTACTATAAAAGGAAGCAAATAAATGTGGTTAGAGTTGGTGGTAAAGCAATTTTTCTGTTGTTCTTTCTTACATAAAGTATAATAAGGAATTATATTTGTATGCTGATTGGAGCTTTCTAGTGCCAAAGTAAACATTGATTTAGGAGTGCAAGAGGAGAACTTTCCCTGAGCAGGTGGGAGGAGATCTGTCTTGCTGTTCTTATGGGTAAATAGGCCTTATGTAGGCGCTTAGAAAGTTTATGGTTAGTAACAAGCAGGAAGGCAGAGTATGTGCCTGCATATTCTGGTCTGCATGATGATGGGAGTTAGTGAACATTCTCTTCTGATTGCTTCAGTTTTCTTAGGAAACAGGCAACAAAGACATCAGCTGAAAGTAAGAGTGAGGGAAGTGTTAGACATTTTAAAGGTAGAGGAGAAGATGTTAAATAGTCTAGAACGGTAAGAAAGAAAGTTAAGTAGGTGGAATTACTTTGGTTTCCTGGTAGCAATAGGCCCTGCTTGAGGTCATGAAGTCTAGGTGAGACCAGACAACATTCTGTGTGTATCTTTCCAGTCATGTCCAACTGTGTGGATGCAAGTATGGAATAGATGGAAGGTTGGATTTATGGATTGTGTCTTTGCCAAGTGCCAAAGTGAAAAGGGGACATAGTTGTTGAGAATATATACAATGGAATAATTATAATAATTATGTATGGAGTCCTGGTATGACACTGTACAGTAAGCACTGGTGGTTCAAAACCACCAACAGCTCCCCAGAAACCCTGTATTCCTAAGGTCACTATGATTCAGAACCAACTCCATAGAACTTAACAATAGAATTTAAGCTGTGAAAACATGGTACAGCTTTCATTTATGGTGAGGTTGAAGGTTGGGGTTGGATTGCCAAAGGGAGTGCATGGGAAAAACAGGAAAAGAATGAATAAAGTTGAGATTATGGAGAGGTTGCATGAAGCTATTGACAGAGACAAAGTCCAAGGAATGATCATTGAAAGGCATGACTGAAGTTGGAGGTACAAGATTATTGAAGGAGGGAGACCACAGGCCTGAGAGGTAATTATTGCATGTGTGACCTTAGAGAAGTGGAAGATTAGAATAATGTGTTTAATGTTGTTAGGTCTCATCAAGTTGATTTCAACTCATAGTGACTCTGTTTAAGGTTTCCAAGGAGCTGCTGGTGGGTTTAAGCTGCTGACCTTCTGGTTAGCAGTTCAGTGCTTATTTTACAGTACCAGGACTCCAATGTATTTAATAGGGACTCAATAAATTGATCTTGATCCTCTGAGCCATTATTTCATCTTTTATAAAATTAAATTCAAGTCTTCTTTCCTACTTTACAAGATGATCATGAGAATTAAATGGGATAATGTACAAATGGGATAATTTTATAATGCCTTGTAAAAGTAGACAAGTGCACAAACATGAAGATTGTATTGTATTTGTCTCTGTACATGCCTGTAGTATGTGGAAAGGACATTTGATGAAGGTCTGAAAAGTTTAGATTCTATAAGATTAATTAACAATAGGTGGTATTTTAGGATCCTAAATAAGAAAAAAAAAAAAAGAAACATTTGAGTACGGACAGGAGGTTGCCAGAATTCAAGTCAGATTCTGAAGAGAACTTGAGAGAAGAATATCATTGCTGATGTCAGATGAATCTTGGATGACAGTAGAGTATACCAGGAAGGTGTTTATTTGTGTTTTATTGACTATGCAAAGGCATTAATAACTGTGTGGATCATAACAAACTATAGAAAACATTTCAAAGTATAGGAATTCCAGAACACTTAATAGTGCTCATGAGGCAGGCATTCAAACAGAACAAGGAGATACTGAATGATTGAAAATCAGGAAAGGTGTACATCAGAGTTGTATCCTTTCGCCACACTTATTCAGTCTGTATGCTGAGCACGTAATCAGAGAAACTACACTATATGAAGAATGTGTCATCCAAGAAAGATTGGAGGAAGACTCATGAACAACTGGTGATATGCAGATGACACAACCTTGATTGCCGAAAGTGAAAGGGACTTGAAGTATTTTGTTGTTGTTGTGCTAAGTACTATTGAG
Source organism: Chrysochloris asiatica (assembly GCF_000296735.1). NCBI lineage: Eukaryota > Metazoa > Chordata > Mammalia > Afrosoricida > Chrysochloridae > Chrysochloris > Chrysochloris asiatica. The sequence continues at coordinate 4,818,546 of NW_006408725.1, forward strand.
TTGGTTCCAACTCATAGAGATCCTGCATAGGGTTTATAAGGAGCATCTGGTGAGTTAGAACCACCGACCTGTGGTTCAAACTTATCTTGCAGTCCTGTACTTGTCCTACAGTGCCATACCAGGGCTCCTGATGCACGTAGTAATGAAGATAAAAGAATACAGTCTTTAGTATGGATTAAAACTCAATGTACAGAAAACAAAAATCCTCATATCTGCACAAATAAACATCATCATGATAAACAGAAAAGACTGAAGTTGTCAATGATTTCATTTTACTTGGATCCACTATCAACTCTCATGGCACAATCAACAGCAGTCAATAAATCAAAGGATGTATTGCATTGGGCAAATCTGCTGCAAAAGATATCTTTAAAGAGTTGAAGAGAAAAAAAAAAAATGTCACTTTTAGGACAAAATTGCATTTGATCCAAGCCATGGTATTTCTGATCACCTCATATGCATGTGAAAGTTGGACAATGAATAAAGAAGACTTGAGAAGAATCGAAGAATTTGAAGTATGATGTTGGCAAAGAATACTGCATATACCATGCCTGAAAAAGACAAAAATAAATCTGTTCTAGAAGAAGTACAGCCAGAAGCTAGGATGGCAAGACTTTGTCTCACATACTTTGGACATGTTTTCAGGAAGGACCAGTTCCTGGAAAAAGACATTATGCTTGGTAAAGATTCAGCAAAAAAAGAGGGAGACCCTCAACAAGATGGCTGCAACAACGAGCTCTAATATAACAGCAATTATGAAGCTGGACCAGGACTGAGCAGAGCTTTGCTCTGTTGTACAGAGTCACTATATGTTGGAATCAACTGATGGCATGTAAAAACAATAAATGAGAGAATGACACGATCAAACATAATTAATAAAATTATCTCATTTACTCCAGGTAGAGTTAAATCCGTAGTTATTTATTGATTCTCTCTATACTCTTGCGTTCCCAGTGTAACTTTAATGTCATGGAGCATACAGGTTGGACCATCTCTGTTCTCTTAGCGTTAATCATTATCATCACCAAGGTTTACATGACAGCATCTATATTCCATTGCATAATGTTAGTAGCCCCCAAGATTTTACATGAATTTTCCTTTCCATTCGTGTATCCTGCTCTACTGATTTGCAATCTATCCTCTTTCAAGATTTCAGAATGTAACATTACCCTCCATGCCTTCTGTGTCTCTGTTCATGCTCATCTATCAGCTTGTAGTGCTGTTGCTAAGTTCTGATTCTATTAGCAACATCATTTGATTCCACCTGCCATATACTCAATAAATCCTTCTCATTAAAGTTCATCTTTCTTCATATACTCAATAAATCCTTTTCCTTGAAGTTTCTGTCTTTTTCTGCAGTGTTTTTCTTATCCTTCATTATTGAATATTCAGATGAAATTATGATTTAAAATTTTATTGTTTATGTATCTATTTGTTCCATTGGCTATAAATGCTTTATCTTAGAAATAAACAATGAACTTCATGATCATGAATACCTACATGTTCTTTTGTACACAATGAATATTTACTGGAGTCTTGGTGTATTTCTGTAGGATAAGTGCAGGCCACAACGTCTGTTTGAACTACAAGGTTGGCAGTTCAAACTCAAAAGCCACTCCTTGGAGACCTGATACTGTGTTACTATGAGTCGGAACCAACTCGAGGGCACTTAACAACAACAACAAACATGTACTGACTGAACAAATGAGTGGAATGATGATTGAAGACTCCCTATACACAAAATGCCATGCTGAATGCTATGCAAAATATTTCTTTAAAAGTAATAAATATGTGTTCAATAAAACCTGATCCATTTCAAAGCACTTTCATGGTAAACTGGAAACTGCTAGCAGAGTAAGAGCAAATGGATTTTGACATGTCAGTAAGTAAAATGAGGCAACTGTTGGGTAATGAAAGGGTAATTCAACTGGGATCAGGAGCTCTGGGATCCAGGACCAGTTCTTATGCTAGTTTATGACTTCAGTCACTTTGAAACATCTCTGAACATCAGTGTCCTAGTCTGTAAAATGAGGCGTTTAGATTATGTGATCTCTAAAGTCCCTTCCAATGCTAACACTTCATGATTCCAAAATGCTATGAAATCATCAGATTTCAGGTCAAACTCAAAACAAAGTTTTGCCAAGGAGAACTGCTTGTGAATCACAAGATGGCTAATAACCTAGACCGGACAACATAACTGTTCATAAGAGAGCATAACAAATCATAATTCTTTCTTTCCATTGTCTAAGGAAAGATGATTTGTTCCGTAAATTATACTGTTCTCAGCTCAAAGTCCTAGACAAGTTTTATGCCCTAGCTGTGTGTGAAAGGGCACGAGTAAATGCATATCTTCTTTAATCTAGATGGAAAATGTGACATGCTTCAGATTGAACTCCAAGCAATGTACAAAGTATCACATTGGAACCATGAGAATCATAGAGAGAAAAAAATGCTGCACAACTTCAACCAAATTGGAATTGATATTTGCTGTAGTGCCTAGAGACTTGCCTCTTGGCAGAAGGAGAATTTTCCAATTTGGTTGCAGAAGTTTAATGATATAAAACAACAGCTGGCCTTGTAACTCCAAATAGACTGCATCTGCCCCTGATATTTGAGAGTGACCATGACAGACTATTGAGCCTCCTAAGATGATCTAATGTTTTTCTTTAAAAAAAAAAAAATGTTATTGTCTTGTGCACACAGGTCTATATAGAACTAAAGAATCTGAGATCAAGGAGATACCTTGGGGAAAAAAAAAAAAACGAAACAAAACAAGTGTGTTTTTTTTTTTTTTTTTGCTTAGGGCAAAATTGAAATGTCTCAGAGTCCAGTTTCTTAATCTATATCTGATTATGTTCGTTTGTTTTTTTTTAACCCCCAATTGCCACAAAAAAAGAAGCATGGTATAATAGGAAAACTATGGGTTTTGAAGGCAAATGACTCTGGGCTTAAGACTTGCAACAAGAGTGCTATTGGTTTTGGTGAGAATAGTTGAAGTGGAATGATGAATCAGACGCCACCTTACATATAATTGAAGAATTAATGGAAGGTGAGGCTAAAGACAGAAAGAATTCCTGTAGACCACAGTGGCTTTCTAAAATTGAATCTCTTAATGTGCCAGACTGCAAAGCCATCTGAACTGCATGGTTGGCAGTTCAAGCTCACCAGCTGCTCCTCAGAAACCCTATACAGGGTTGCTATGGGTCGGAATCGACTCAACAGCACTTAGTAACAACAAACACATTCTGAAAAAAACCATGCACTCAAAGAAGAGAGAAAATCACTCATAGTCCATGCCGACAGATTAGTAAGGAAACAAGATGCAAAATCCATTTAACATGTAAGTGGAGATATAAAGCCCAAACTAGTATAATTAGTTGCATAAATAGCACTGACGGTGAGTGTCCATAAGAAACTGAGCAGAAGAAAATACTATGTAGTGGTGTCCTTGTAGTGGTGGAACACAGTGAAGATCAACTAACATCTACCCCAGAAGGGAACCCTAACTCTGAGTGGAAATACTGAATGCAAATCAGAAGACACTTGAACAACGAAAGAAAATGACTTGGAAAGTGTGCACAGTAATCTCTGGAAGAAAGACAGATATATTGGATGACAGAGATTTTATTGAAGGAAAATTCTGGTGAAAGAAAAGTTGTTGTTGTTGTTGTTGTTAAGTGCCATCGAGTCGGGTCCGACCCATAGCGACCTTATGCACAGCAGAATGAAAGTGAGTTTGAAGTTCTGACCTTAAGGTTCACAGCCCGATTCGTAACCACTATGCTTCCGACCCATAGCGACCCTGTACAGGGTTTCCGAGGGTGTAAATCTTTACGGGAGTAGAAAGCCTCATCTTTCTCCCACGGAGCGGCTGGTAGTTTCGAACCGCTGACCTTAAGGTTCGCAGCCGGATTCGTAACCACTACGCTACCAGAGCTCCTTATGAAAGAAAAGTAGACACAATCAAAAGCTAAAAGTTCTATTGAATCACCTCGTTATTTGTCTGCTATTTGTTTTTGTTTTCTTTTTTTCTGTTTTCTTTTGTGTTCATTTGATATTTTCAATGATTTTTTTTTTCAATGCTTCTATTTTATATTCTTTGTCACTTATTAGCTATATCTATTTTATTATTTAGAGGTTATAATGTACATCTCTAACTTATTAACCTTCAAGTAATGTTCTATCATTACATAAACTATGCTGTTGTTATTAAGTGCTGTGGAATTGGTTCTAACTCATAGTGACCCTGTATAGGGTTTCCAAGGAGTAGTTGGTGGGTTTGAATGGCCAATCTTGTGGTTAGCAATCCAGTATTTAGCCTACAGTGCCACACCAGGATTCAATATACTATAACAACCTTATAATAATAAACTTGGATTCCTCCCTTCCTGTCTTTGTACTATTGTCTTCATACACTCTACTTTTACAGATGTGATAAACCCCACAATAATAATAATTACTTTGCTTAAAATTTTGTTCAAACATTAAATTATCTTTTTAAAGACATTTAAATCATAGGAAAAATTATATATTTATCCAAATATTTACCATTTCTTGTGCTCATCATTCCTTTGTGTAGATCCATATTTCTACCTAATATCATTTTCCTTCTGCCTGCTAGACTTCCTTTAACATTTACTCTAGTATGGATCTGCTGGTGATGGAGTTTTCAACTTTTGTCTGTATGTAAGTCCACTTAGGTGGATATACACCCTAGCTTCCTGAAAGCTAAGAGAACTTGCAGCATTTAATGATGAAGATCAGAGACTACAGCCTTCAATATGGATTGCGCCTCAACATAAACAAAACAAAAATCCTCATAACTGGGCCAATAAGCAACATCACAATAGAAGGAGAAAAGACTGAAGGTGTCAATGATTTCATTTTACTTAGATCCGTAATCACCGCTTTTGGAAGCTGCAGTCAAGAAATCAAAGAGCACATTGCACTGGGCAAATCTGCTGCAAAAGTCCTCTTTAAAGTATGAATTAAGGTACATTTGACCCAAGTCATGGTATTTTCAATCACCTCATATGCATGGGAGAGCTGGATAATGAATAAGGAAGACCAGAGAAGAATTGATACATTTGAATTGTGTGGTGTTGCAGAACAATAATTGAAGGTACTATACCAGAAGAACGAACAGATCTTTGTTGGAAGAAGTACAACCAGAGCGCTCCTTAGAAGCCAGGATGCTGAGATTTCTTCTCTCATACTCTGTACATGTTATCAGGAGGGACCAGTCCCTGAAGAAGGACATCAATGGAGGGTCAGCAAAAAAGAGGAAGAGCCCCACCCTATGAGATGGATTGGCACAATGCTAGCAGCAATGGACTCGAGCTTAAAGATTGTGAGGATGGTGCAGGACTGGGCAGGGTTTCGTTCCGTTGTCCATAAAGCCGTTATGAGTCAGAACCAACTTGATGGCACCTTTAGAAGAAAAGGGTGATGAGACTTCATTTCATGTACTTTATGCTTGATAAAGTACAGACTTAGTAAAAAAGAGGAGACTCCCAAGGAGATGGATTGGCAGTAGTAGGTTCAGCTACAACAACAACAATGAGGATAACACAGGACTGAGCAATGTTTCATTCTATTGTACTAAAGGTCACTAAGGAGCTCTGGAAGCATAGTGGTTACGAGTCAGGCTGCTAACCTTAAGGTCAGCAGTTTGAAACTACCAGCCATTCCACAGGAGAAAGATGAGGCTTTCTGCTCCCGTACAGATTTATGGCCTCGGAAACCCCTATTGTTGTTGTTGTTAAGTGCCTGTCAAGTCGTTTCCGACCCATAGCGACCCTGTACAGGGTTTCCAAGGCTGTAAATCTTTACGGGAGCAGAACGCCTCATCTTTCTCCCGTGGAACAGCTGGTAGTTTTGAACTGCTGGCTTTATACAGGGTCGCTATGACTCGGAATCGATTCCACGGCACACCACCACCACCACCAAGGGTCACTATGAGGTGGAATCAACTGCATGGTGCCTAACAACAATAACTTGTACTTTTCATCTCAGAAAGTGTCATTTTAATTTACACAAGTTTGATCTTTGTCTTTATTATATCTTCTATGTCTCTATTTACCTTTTTGAAAATACAGAATAAAGTTACACATGGTTTCAATATACTGTAATAATAATTTTAATGTCTATGTCACTTCTGGGTTGGGTTACAACTTGGGCTGCTAACTGTAAGGTCCACAGTTCAAATCTACTAGCTGCTCAAAGGGAGAAAAATTAGACTTTTTGCTCCCAGAAAGTGGTTACAAATCGGGCTGCTAATCTCACGGTCAGTAGTTTGAAATTACCAGCTGTACCATGGGAGAAAGATGAGGCTTTCTGCTCCTGTAAAGATTTACAGTCACAGAAACCCTGTACAGGGTCGCTATGAGTCAGAACCAACTCCACAGTACATAACAACAACAACAACGAAGATTCACAGCCTTGAAAACCCTATACAAGGTTGCTCTGAGTCCAAACCAACTCAAGGGCACACTACCACCACTATCACTACTTGTTGGGGTTGGCTTTTGTTGATTTAAATTAAGCTCACTTAACATCAAAGCAAACATCTTCACTAGGATGTATAAGTCCTACAAAATATTGCTCCCTGTTCTCTCTTCAGATTCATATTCTTCTACATTTCCAGTACTCTACACTGGCCTTCTTACTGATCTTCCAACATGTTAGACATCTGGCCACATTAGGGCTTTACAATGTCTATTTCCTCAGCCTTAAGTATTCTCCCCTCCAGTCATCTGTATGGTCAGCTTCCTCTCTTCCTTCAGAGCTTAATTCAGGACTCACCTGCCAGGGATACCTTCACCAATCACCCTACTTGTTGATCCTCAATCTCTCACACCCCTTCTCTGCCTTTTGTATTTATCTAGTATAGCACATATTTGGTCATTTATCTTGTTAATTATATGTCCTTTCCACTACGTGTAAATTCCATGAAGAGGTATCTGACTTATTCTGTATTGCATTTTCTGTGTCTAAGGAGTCTCCAACATATAAGAAACACTCAAGAAATACTTGAAGAATTTAGTATATTAAAATCCATAACAATTCCATTTAGAAGTTTGGGTTGCATTTCTAGTTAAAGTAGTAAGTTGGGAGCCAACCTGAATCAGGGATGGATTACCTAATAAACAAGATACACATGGGTTTAATTGTGCTTCATTCTTAATCTGTAGTGGACAATTTCACCTGGGTCTTAAAACCTTGCTTACTTTAAGCCAGTGCATACACAGCATGTGTCTGAAATGTTAAATACCATTTCTACCTTCACCAAAAAACAACCCCAACTGAAATGTCCCTGCTGACCATTGGGCAGGTATTGCCCAGACTTTGTGATTTACAGTAGAAGTATTCAGGTGGTGGTAAAATATTGATCAAAAACACCAAAATCTCTCTTTAAAATCCTCTAAAACACATTTCCCACACCCATTTTTTTTAAATATATATACCCAGTAAAGTATTGTGTCAGATTTCGTATCCTGTTAAGATTTATTCCCAATTTAAATCTTGGAAACTGCACGCAGTCATAATTATTTTGCTCAATCAAGAGAAAATTTATTCTGTTTCAAAACAAGTCATGCATGAAAAGATTTAAGGAATTTCATTTTAGCCTGAAGATGTGAAATTTAAACTTCCACTAAAAGACACTTGGGGAAAGTGTTTAGAGAAAGTCCTGGTGTTGACTGGGCTTCCTGAGTGACTTATTCTGATGTCAGGTATGTGGCAAGGGTTCGTAAGGGTCTCACATTTGGCACAAACTTGGTCCTCAGACTCAATTAACAAGTAGGTCACATTGAGATTTTATTTTCTTTCAAGTATTTAGATTGAATTCCAAGCTTTGGGCTTGTAGCTATTATTCAACTTACACTTTAAAAATAAACATTTATATGTTGGTAAGCACAGAAGACCATAGAGAATATTGTTTTTCTTTGCTTTCAAGTTCTTTTTTTTTTAACAGAATATTTGAAACTAGATGAATTCCAAGAGAAACAAACTAAAGATCTAGGCTAATGGCTCTAGTTGCTGTTGCAGAATTAAAATCCTGATGTGTAATTCCTGACTGCAATTTTAAAATCAGTGATTGTTTGGTGTCAAACAATGTGAGACTTACTGCCAAACAAAGCAAAACTAAAGGATAATGTCATAATGAGGAGTATTGCCAATTAATTAAATGGACTTTGAGCAATAAGGGATGCATTTTAAGTGGGAAAAGTCACAGTTGGTAGAATCCCAAGAATGCTAGTGTGAATTGATAAACTCTGTCAAGTGTCTGTTCCAATTGTTATGACCTAGACTTACTCAAAGATAAAGTCCAACTTGACTATGTCTATTGACACAACCTGAAGGGCTTCAAATGTATTGTTCAGGGAAGATATTCAGGAATATTTAAGTTACATATAGACAAGGACCTTGCAAAGCTAAAGAAATGGAACACAGAAGAATTGGAAAAGAAGATACAGAAGTCTGACCTAAAGGTCTGGCCTAAAGCAAAGCAGTGTAGTAGTTTTACCTTTACTCCATTACCCAGCAAGACGTTTGGGCAAAGAAACCATCTGGATTGCGTTAGATATAAAATTAAGACAACATTTGGCATGTCAAAAGGACATTGCTGAAGGGAAGAGATGGCTTCTAATGATCTACTGCATCCTAGAGGTTTAAATGTTGGGATCCTCATTGCAACAGAGATGTTGGTGACTGATAGATGATGTATAGAAAAAAAATGTTTTGAAAGATTGGGAGCTGGCTTGAGGAAATAATGAGAGATTGGACTCTGCCGGGTTGAACCATAATTCAGGAGGGCTGTTGGTAATGATGCATGAATGTTTTAAAGTTTCCAGTGCCTGTGAAGGAGGAAGATTTAGTGCTTTTAAAGCAATAAATTCAAGGTAATTATTAGGGTAAACTTTGTGACAGTACAGTTTTATTTGGGAGATGGACTCCTTTTGGTATGAAGGAATGGGGAAAGCTAAGCTAAAGACCAGTAGAATGAAATGAGTGTGTTGTCTAATGCACCATCTAGGGAGTTCTGGTAGCATAGTGGTTATGAATCAGGCTGCGAACC
>NW_006408725.1:4829119-4830692 GCF_000296735.1 Chrysochloris asiatica
TCAGAGAAAAAGAGGAAGACCTCCAACGAGATGGATCGGCCAGGTGGCATCATTGATGGACTCGGGGGTGGCAGCGGTGGTAAGGTTGGCCCAGGATCAAGCATTGTTTCGTTCTGCTGTGCATGGGGTCGCTATGAGTTGGTTCCGACTCGATGGCACCTGACAACAACAACAACAACAACTCAGGAAGATGGGAAACTAAAAACTTTACATGCCAACTCATTCTGTAAACTCAACAATTGCATGGGTCAGTGGGATGGCAGGTTCCAGTCAACCCTATTTTGACTTTAAGAAACTAAGATTTACAGAGGTTAAAAATACTTCATCCAAGGCAGTGTCAGACATAGAATTCAAATCAAGCTCTTTGTGGCTCCATGTCTCAAGCCTTAATTTCTTAATGTCAATTGCACTGATACTTTGGTCAAGCAGATTTATGTTCTGATCCTGCTCTGTCTTTACCATAATTCATTTTACAGAGGCACTTGACTTATTGACTCAATCCACTGGTATTGGTGGGCAGGTTGGCAAATGGTTTCCTAGATTGCTTCATAAATTTTTGTTTATAGTTTATAGTTTGGTACAAAGAATGCTAGTATTTGGAGTCCAAAAATCTGGATTTAAACCTTATTCTAGAAACCCCTTGGAAACCTGTTCAGTGGGTCTTCTTGCTTGTACTTTGGAATAGTATTAGAATATTCTTCCCAGAGATGCTTCAGGCAATGTTATATTAAATTATATTGGGGGAGAGGATATCTCAGCTTGGGTCTGAGAAGCAAGCCAGACCAAACCTTCTGTCATTGAGTGGATTCCAACTCCTTAGTGATCTTACAAGACAGAGAACAGCTGCTCCTTCAGTTACAGAGACTATAAATCTTTACGGGAAACAGTCTAATTTTCTTCCTCAGAGAAGTCGGTGAGTTTGAACTACTGACCTTGTGGTCATTAGTCCAGTGATTAGCCCATTGCACTACCAAAATGGTGGGAAGAGTACACCAAAAACCTATTTGCCGTGGTGACGTTTAGAATCTTCCAAGATGTCTTGGGAAATGAAGAGCTGACTTTATCATATATCCTTTTACAGAGGAATTAGGAACTTCCTGGTAAGTTCTTAAGGGAAAAAGAAGTTAGGAGTAATAGAGTTGACTAAATAATGAAAACTTAATTTTTGGAAAAGAAGAAAAAACCTAAATAGTTTAATTTCTATCAATAGGAATTGTCTCCTTAAGAGTAAGTCCTAAGTAGACTATAAAAACTGAAGGAGGTGTTTTAGAACTTTGATATCCCTCTGACAAAAAGAAACATAAGGATATAAAAAGCATCATCTCCCTTTACCACAGGATTTTCAGGAAATTGTGACAAAAAGTCTACAAAGTACCCATGACACCAGAAAATATGTAGCATTTTTCAGAAGAGTAGCAGGTTTGAGGGAGACCTGGACATCCTGAAGAGCCATCAGAACTTGTTGGATGCAGCTCAAACTTACAAAATTCCCAGTTGGACAGCGTAACATCTAGCAGTAGTGGGCTATGAAAATATTTGAGACATCTTTTGGAGCCAATAAGAAATATGTAAG
>NW_006408725.1:4835692-4848183 GCF_000296735.1 Chrysochloris asiatica
GCATGCATATGAGGTTATTGAAAATACCATGTCTTGGGTCAGGCACACCTTAGTCTTCAAGCTGACATCTTTGCTCTTCAACACTTTATAAAGGTCTTGTGCAGCAGATTTGTTAAATTATATAGAATGGGCAACTTCAAATTTTAAATGATTTGTTTCTTAGCAGGAGGAATTTGGTTCTTTATCTTGTCTACCCTCAGTCTATAATTCCTGTCTAAGTAGTCTCATCAATGGTTGATTGGCAAAGTGCAAAGCACTCCCTTCATTGGAAGTCCAGCTCTCTATGAATGAGATGTGGTCATGTGGCCTCCATTAGCACCTTCCAATACCACACATGCCAGTAGTCCAACCTTGATATGTCTTCCAAAGTTTGGGTTATTCAGTCTAATGTAGAAAATCCATGGTCCAGACCAAAGTGCATTTCACCTAATCCAGCACAGGATAAAGGAATGAGGTTGGTGTGTCTCTTATGAAGTTTGTATAGCCTGTGTTTCTGATTTTTGGTGGGTAATTGCTTGAGTATCAAGAACCAACAATAATAGTCACATGATACAATCTATCCCTGGGGACAGGGAACAAAACTTTCTATTGAAAGCAATATTTGGAGATAATGAAATGTTACTATAGGATAAGCACTGGACTACTAATTGCACAGTCAACATAGTGGTTCAAATCTACCAGTCACTATTGGAAACTCTATACAGGGTCACCATGAGTCAGAACTGATTCAACGGTTCTTAACAAGAACAGCAACAAAATGGCTACGGTAACCGAGACTGTGGTATTGGTGTAGAGACAGAAAGATTAATGGAACAGGACAGAGAACACAGATAGTGACAAACAAATACGCTCAATTAATTTTTGACAAAGGTTTAAAGGAAATTCAAGGGAGAAAGCACAGACTTTTCAACAAATGGTGCTGATACAATTAGACATCCATACGTAAACAAAACATAACGAAAAACCTCAACTTAAACCTCACACCTTTTACAAAAATGAGCTCAAAATACATATAAATATCAAAGATGAAACTATAAAAATTTGAAAGAAAATGTAGAGGAAAGTCTTCATGACCTGGGATTCGGTAAAGCTCTTAGATATTACACCAAATGCGTGACCCATAAAAGAAACCAAAAATTGGATTTCACCCAAAGCTAAAACTTTTGCTTTGCAAAGACATACTAAGAGAATGAAAAGATGTAAACTACCGAATGGAAGATTATGTTTATAAATAACATATTTAATAAACTTGTATGTAAAATCTAGACCTAAATAAATACATTAAACCCACTGCTAGGGAGATGATTTCAATTCACAATGACCCTATAGGACAGGATGGAGCTATTCCACAGGGTTCCAGAATGTCTGCTGTTGTTGTTGTGAAGTGCCTGCCATTGAGTCGGTTCTGACATATAGTGACTCCATACAGGGTTTCCAAGGAGCGACTGGTGATTTTGAATGGTCAATCTTGTGGTTCAAACTGATTATAGAACTCTCAAAATCAACTGCCAGAACACAAACAACACAATTTTTGAATGGGCAAAAGATTTGAACAGACATTTCACTAAAGGGGATGTATTAATGGGGGGGGAAAAAGCAAAATAAACAAAAAACACATCATGAAAAGATGTGTTTAGCCCTTGGGTGAATGTAAATTAAAACTAGAATGAGATCCCACAGCCATGTAGCTGGCAAAGAGGCAGAGCAACAGAAGCTTTTCAACATTGCCGTTAGGGATGCCAAACGGGACAGCTTCTTGAGAAAATGGTCAGCATTTAATTAAAAAGTTAAACACACGCTTATCATGTGACCTCACAATCCCACATCTAGGTATATATCCTAGAGAAATGAAAACTTTAGTTCACACACAAACTTTCCCATGAATATTGACAGTAGTTCTGTTAGTAATCACCAGAATCTAGAAACAACCCAGTTGTCCTAAATGGATAAACACTGCATTCAGATATTAGGATACTACTTAGCAATAAAAGGGAACTAACTGTTGTTATTTGGATGTTAGTTGGATGAATCTCAAAGACGTTGTACTGATTAAAAGAAGGTAGTTTCCAAATGTTATATACTCTATGGTTCCATTAATACGTTAGTTTTGAAATGACAAGTTGTTTTGATTAATAGATTAGTGATTGCCAGGGGCCTGGGGTAGGGGAAGAGGCCGTGACTGGAAAGGGGTAGCACAAGGAACCTTTTGGAACAATAGAATTCTGTAACCTGATTGTGGGGGTGGTTACATGAATCTACACGTATGTTAAAACTCATAGAAATAAAAATTTATACTAAAGCAAAGGTAATTTTATTGAGTGCTGATAAAAAAAAAAAAAGTCTTATCTTGAGTATCTTTCCAGGCTCTCTGCTTCACAAATGCTATCCCCTTCCTTACTTTCAATTATTATATTGTCATCCTTGTCAACAGTGGTCCCTACCCATGTCCTCTACCTAGGCTGTATGTAATACCTGGCAAAATGTTCACTGTCTCACCAAAAATACTCCCCAAAGGCACCTGTAATCCCTATTCTCCTGTTCATGAAGGATTCCCTAAGTCCAGCTCACTCTCCTCTGACATGCCTTCACTTCTATAACTCTTCCTGCACCCTTCTTTTTTTTTTGACACATATTCTAGCACTTAGGTTATTCAAAATTTTTTTCAGGTGCGTATATAGTTCTGTCAAAACCAAAAAGCTTCTTCCTTAAAAAGCATGTGGGTAGAGATCAAACTCCAGACTTGCTGGAGCCAGAATAATCAAAATGTTATGTGGAAAAAGAACCAATATTGTTTCTACAAGTGTGAGACTTTGGGGAGGATAACATAGGACAAAATCACAGGTTACATGAAATTCTGATTTTCTACAGAATGAGTACAAAATTTCACTGAAGAATATCCTTACACATAACCACACATATGGCACTATAGACTAAGCACTGGACCAAAAGGTCAATTTGAATCACAAGGTTGGCAGTTCAATCTCACCAACCACTCCTTGGAAACCCTATATAGAGTCGCTATGAGTCAGAAATAACCCATTGACACTTAACAACAACAACATACATTCATATGTAAATGTGCACACACACACTAACACTGAGTTGATAGCTATCACTAATCAAAATTACTAGCTGTGCTTGTACTGAGGTAGAAGGGTTTTTGTAAGCTTGAATGTACTCATAAAATTTCATTTACAAATCTCTTTTATACCACCCCCAAGAAGTTTGAGCTGACGTCTTTTCTGACTTAATTGATCTTTTTTGATCATTTATAGTTTTGCAACTGAGTGCTAACAGGGGCCAGAATATTTTGGTACCGGTGAAATGGCTAAATGTTTTCTCTGCAAACATTCCTCTTCTTCAGGTTTGTTTCTGTGTGGGTTTGTAATGCCACATTCATTCAATAAACACTAGGCACTTTCTATGCGCCCTGTACTGTGTTAGATGTTGTAGATGGAGACAGACATTGCTCTGCCACAACAGTAATTATAAGCAAACCAATGAGCTAATATCTATAGGATATACATATTAGTAAGTGTAAGTGACAGGTGCACAGAGATGATGTGCCGGATCCAGTAAGTGGAAGTTGGAGAAGGCTTCCAAGAGGCTGTGATACTTGGCTGAATCTTCAGAATAAATAAGGTTAGGCAGGCTAAGGAAGTTAAGGGGGAAAGACTTGTGACCTCACTAGGTCAGATGATCTGGGATTCTGGCAGTGCTGGCACATGACATCCTAGAAACATGGCCTTGTTCATCTATAGTCTTTTGGGGCTTCTGGAAAGCACAGTGCTCCTCCCTCCTTCCAGTGAACTCCCCATAACGTGGCACCTACATCTCATCGGACACATCTAAGCTGCCCTGGTGTGGTATTGTAGACTAAGCACTGAACCACAGTCAGTTTGAACCACAAGGCCATTAGTTCAAACTCACCAGCTACTCCTCGGAAACCCTGTAGAGGGGTGCTATGAGTCAAAACCAACTCAACAGCACATAACAGTAACAACAAGCTTCCATCAAAGGAGGCCTGGTAGCACAATGATTAAGCACACGACTGCTAACTGAGAGGTGAGTGGTTTGAACCCAACAACCTCCTAAGGAAAAAGAAGTGACAGTTTGTTCCCATGCAGATTTACACCTTTGGGAATTAATTACAGGGCAGTTGTAGCCTGTCCTATAGGATCGCTTTGAAATGGACTCAACTGCTACAGTTTTGATTTTTGTATTTTGGAGTGCTGCTATCAAAGTGAAAGATAACTTCACAAATGGGTGGCCCTGTTGGTAGCACAGGCTCTGATGGAAGAACCCCTGGGTTTGAATTTCAGTTGTGTGATCTTGGACTACCTATTTGACCTCCTTATAAGCTTCAGTCTCCTCATCTATAAAATCTAAGTAATAATACCTACTTAGGATTGTTGAAAATATTAAGTAAAGCAATAAATGCACAGATTTAGAACCATACATAATATATCATAAACCATAAATATAAATGTTACCTACTATTATATGTATGAGAGACGAAGTTTGGCCATCCTGGCCTCCAAATAGCACTCTGGCTGTACTTCTTCCAACACAGATCTGTTGGTTCTTTTGGCAGCCGATGGCACTTTCAATATTCTCCTCCAACACCATAATTCAAAAGCATCAATTCTCCTATGGTCTTCCTTATTCACTGTCCAGCTTTCACATGCATATGAACACCTAACAACAAAAACAACAACTATTATATATAAGGGGTCCTGGTAGTATAGTGGGCTACAGTCTGTTAACCGCAAGGTCAGCAGTTTGAATCTACCTGCCGCCCCCCACCCCCACCTCTGGGAGCAAGATGTGGCTTTCTGCTCCTGTAAAAATTTGCAGCCTCAGAAACCAGATGATCTACACTCAGCTATGTCTGTATTAGGAGGTATGATCTTTCTATGAGTGAATTAGGGAAATGCTTAAAATCGTTTTAACTACCATCTATTGAGATGCATAATTCTGTGTGAATTTATTGAATCTTCACATCAGTCTAGAGGATGGGTAAAAATACTGACACCATCATACAGATGAGGTAACAAAGGCTTGGGAGTTTAGGTCACACACAAAGAAAGCTGGAATCTCTGAAACACTTTCTCAGGTAGCTGACTTATAAAGCAGGTAAACAGAACACAGATGCAGAGTAGCTTAAACCTTAAGACTTACATTATCTCATAGCCAGAACTCTGGAGGGAGACTTATTTATCAATATAGAGCTATCATCAAAGACTATTTATCCTTCAACTCTGCCATATGTGCTGGTGATGTCTTGTTTTTGGTCATAGCATAGCTGTAGCAATTCCAGGCAGCTCATGAAGACATGACCATATTTGTTTGAGAAGAAGAGAGGGTATGTCCCATCAACCTCTTTTTTGTTGTTGTTGTTTGATGTGGTTGAGTTGGTTCTGACTGTATATGATTTCTGAAGAGCGGCTGGTGAGTTTGTACTACTGACCTTGCAATACAAACCAACCTTCCAGTCCGGGGCTTATCCTACAGCGCCACACGAGTAAATCATTCCCTAAAACGTCCTCAGCTGACTTCCTTTCCAGGTATTGTTAAGTAGTATTAGGTCACATGTCCATGTCTATATCCAATCACTTTGCAATAGTATGGAATTACTATGATTGGTTTAGATGAATATAAGGCTGTTAAAGAGTCTTGGGATGGCACAAACAATTAAGTACTCAGCTGCTAACTGAAAGTTTAACTTTCATCTTTACTTAGTGGTGCCTCAGATGAAAGGCCTGGTGATCAACTTCTGAAAAATCAGCCATTGAAAATCTATGGAGTACAGTTGCATCCTGATACACGTCATTATGAGTTGGAATCAACTCCACAGCAATTGTGTTTGTTTGTTTTTGTTGTTTTGAGGCTATTTAAAAGGTCAACTTCCTTTTAAAATAAATTAAAAAAAAAAAGACAAAAGTGAATTGATTGGATTCCAGTTCATGATGAACCTCATGTGTGTTAGAGCAGACTTCTGCCTCATAGACCATTCAATGACTGATTTTTAAAAATAGATTAGCAGGTATTTCTTCTGAGAGGCCTCTGAATAGACTCAAACCTCCCACATTTCAGTGAGCAGTTTAGTGTATTAACTGTTTGTACTACCCAAGATGATACAATGCTCCACTTGTTATTGTTGTTATTAAGTGCTGTCGAGTTGGTTCTGACTTATAGAGACCCAGTATAGGGTTTCTGAGAAGTGGCTGGTGGGTTTGAACTACCAACCTTATGGTTAGTAGTAAAGTGCTTATCCTAAAGCACCACACCAAAAGTCCTTTCCTTTTGTTGTTGTTGTTAGGTGCCATCAAGTTGGTACCAACTTATAGTGACCCTATGCACAACAGAACAAAATACTGTCCGGTTCTGCACTAACCTCACAATGGTCGCTATGTTTGAATCTATTGCTGATGCCACTCTGCCAGTCCATCTCATTGGGGGTCTTCCTCTTCTCTGACCCTCCACTTTACCAAACATGATATCCTTCTCCAGTGACTGGTCCTCCTGATAATATGTCTGAAGTATGAGAAACGAAGTCTGGACAGCCTAGCTTCCAAGAAACATTCTAAACATTCTGGCTGTACTTCTTCCAACACAGATTGGTTTGTTCTTTTGGAAGTCCACGGTACTTTCAATATTCTCCTTCAACACCATAACCCAAATGCATCAATTCTTCTGTGGTATTCCTTATTCACTGTCCAGCTTTCGCATGCATATGAGATTATTGAAAATAAATGACTTGGGTCATGTCCTTAAGCTGACATCTTTGCTCTTGAACACTTTCAAGAGGTCTTGTGCAGCAGATTTGCCCAATGCAATACATCATATCACATACAAGTAAAATTTTGCTAAAGATCATTAAAAAACGGCAACAACTGTACATTAACAGAGAACTTCCAGAGGTCCAAGTTGGATTCAGAAGAGGATATAGAACAAGGGATATCATTACTGACATCAGATGGATCTTGGCTGAAAGCAGAGACTATCAGTTAATAAAGGTAATCACATGTGTCTGTCACAGATGTTACAACTATATTCTTGTCCTTGTAACCAAATGAGTTCCCATGCAACTGACAGAAATAGTTACTATCAAAGAAAGGAAAGAGAAAGTAAGAGAAAGGGAGGGGTGGGAAAGGAAAGGAAATTTTACTGAACATCCCATATTGAGGCATCCTTGTCCACAGATATCCCTTTGATTTGTTTTCTAAATATTACTTAGCTTAAGGATTTGATTTTATGCAAATTATGCTACTCCTTCTCCCATACTTCAACATGTATTCTTCATATGGCATTTTACTCATTTTCTGGAGGTTCCATAAAGGCCATCAGATCAGAGGCCAGAAAAGAGTGTAGTGAGTCCTAATTGATTGGTTAGAAAGTACATGCTCTTTATATCTCAAAAGGAAATGTTTGGTAGTTGCCCACCTTGGATACAAGTCTAGAGGAGGCCAACACCAGGGAGAAACATCCATTTTTTACTAGAAAACTAGTTCAGTGCATTTTCACACTCCACATTAAGCTACATAATTGACTGGTTAGTTATGTGCACAGCCTGTGCATTTGCCTGTTACTACCCCTTTGTTAAGGAGTTCTGGTAGCGTAGTGGTTATGAATCGGGCTGTGAACCTCAGGGTCAGCAGTTCAAAACTACTAGCTGTTCCGCAGGAGAAAGATGAGGCTTTCTGCTCCCATAAATATTTACAGCCTTGGAAACTCTGTAAAGGGTCACTATGAGTCAGAACCGACTCCATGGCACATAACAACAATCCCTTTGTTTAAAGTGATCAGGAAAAGAACTTTTCTGACCCTCTACTGGATCCTTCCATGTTTTTAGAGATCATGCCAGTCGTCGGCAGCACTGGCTGAAAACTATTATAAAAAACAAAACAAAAAACAGTCAGAAAAAGTACAAGGAATTCCAAGAGGGGTTTCTAATATTTCATTGTTATTGAAAATTACACTTCATAAAAGTTGTTCATTTAACATTTGAAGAATGACAGAAAAATGGCTTTCAAATTTTTGTCTGCTAAATGTATGATAAATCAAAAAAGATGGAACAAGGAGAAACTTCAAGAAAAATAAAACAGAAAATCAGTGTGTAGTATAAATAACACTTCATTAGTGCTCTGGTGCTGGACAGAACAGCCTAGAAAATTCCACAAGAGTAATCCACAGTATAAAGAACAGAAGAGAATAATTTACTATTGTTAGGGGTTTGTAATCCATCCCTACAATGGACAGGGAAATGTATGTACATAACTCTTTAATGATAGTGGGCTTGCATGCACAAATCCCTACGTGATGAGATGTGAATACATTTGATAAATTCAAGATTCTGTTGAATAAGAAAAAGTCAGGCTGTCTGTTTTGATGGGCTTGCTGACCCAAATCGATTACTGATCCACTGAGAGCCTTGGGAATTTGCTTAGTCCATTCTGAGTCTTAAGAAAGCCTACCTGAGGGGGTTTAGCCTCTCAACCATCAGGCGTACATCAACACTATAAACACACACGTTTTCCTTAGTGTGAGTTAATGCCAAAGGCATGGCAGTGTGCCACATTGTCTAAAAACGCTCTCAGCAATAACCCAAGTATTTTCTGTCAGGAAGGCATTCTCTGTGCTGAGTTTTATACACTTAGGCTTTTCTGGGGTCCCAAGAAAAACTGTAGATAAAGGAAAACTGAATAACTTTATTCTCTACTCTCCAAAATCCTCTTTCTTCTCTTAAGAAGAGTCTCTGCTGTCAGGTGTACTTAATTTTCAAATACTTCTCAACAAAATCCTCTAGGAAGCAAAGAGCTGAAATTCATTGATGTAGAAATGTCAATCAAAGACAACAGTCAAAGTATTACTTCACCTGCAAGCATTTTTATTTTAACCTGGATCAAATCCTTAAGCTAAGAAAAATTTAGAACATTTTAAGGATGCCTGGATATTGGATGGGAACTTGTGTGTGTGTATGTTGGTTCCCAGAGGCTGGGATGAATTGTATGGGGATTACTAGATTATTAAAGTGTAACCAGACAATACAACATCAAGGAAGGTACAAGCAGTATAGTAAGTCTAAAGAGGAAATAACACAAATGTGCAGAAATGAGAGTCCAGGTCAGATGTCAGAAAGAAGGATCCTAGGATAGGAAACAGGAGTGTGAGAATAGGGTCCCAAAACTAGTGAGTGGTTCATGGGGAGGCAGTGAAAAAACACAAATAATTCCAGAAACATGCTGTAAAATGGTGCTGCTTGGTTTGAACCACAAGGTCAATGGTTCAAACTCACCAGCCAGTACTTGGAAACCCCTCTACAAGATCACTATGAGTTGGACCCAGCTCCAGGGCACTTAACAACAACATCAGTGACTATGCAAAGGCTTTTGATTGTGACAAGCTATGGACAATATTGAGGAGAATGATTATTATGGAACACTTAATTGTGCTCATTAGGAACTTATACACATACCAAGAGACAATCACTAAAACAGAACAAGAGAACAACGAATGGCTTAAAATTAGGAATGGTGTGCACCAGGGTTGCATTCTTTCACTCATCTTTCTTTCTTTCCCCACCCCACATTGTTGTTGTTAAGTATCTTCAACTCAATTCTGACCCATAGCGACCCTGTAAGGGTTTCCAAGGAGCAGTTGGTGAGCTTGAACCGCTGACCTTGAAGTTCAAACTGACTTTGTAGCCCAGCGCATTAACCCACAGCACCACATCAGGATTCAATAAAGCACAGGTAAACATCTTTCTTGTATTCTCTGCTTTCAGCCAAGATCCATCTGACTTCAGCAAGGATGTCCCTCATTCCACGTCCACAACTGAATCAGGCTTGAACGGAGTTCCCTGTTGCAGCCATATTTAAATTATCTTTAGCAAAATACGATTTGCATGTGATATTGACATTGTCCTATTTTTTTTTTTCATATTTATTCAATCTCTACACTGAGCAAATAATCCAAGTAGCTGGATTATATGAAGAAGAATGTGCCATCAGGACTGGAGGACGTTTCATTAGCAACCTATGATATGCAGATGATACAACCTTGCTTGCTGAAAGCAATGAGGCCTTAAGAGACTTAATAATTAAGATCAAATACCACAGAACAAAGGGACACTGAATGATTTAGAATCAGGAAAGGTGTGTGCCAGGGTTATAGTCTCTCACCATATTTACTCAATTTGTGTGATGAGCAATAAGCCGAGAAGCTGGGTTCTATGAAGAAAACCATGGCGTCAGGATTGGAGGAAGGCTCATTAACAACCTGTGATACGCAGATGTTTGCTGAAAGCAAAGAGGACTTAAAATATTTACTAATGAACATCAAAGACCACACCCTTTGGTACAGGTTGCACCTCAAAATAAAGAAAACAAAAATCCTCACAACTGTACCAATAAATAGCATCAAGATAAATGGAGAAAAATTTGAAGTCAAAGACTTCATTTTGCTCAAACCAACCATCAACACTCATAGACACAGCAGTCAAGAAATCAAACAACATATTGCATTAGGCAAATCTGCTACACAAGTTCTCTTTAAAGTGTTCAAGAGCAAAGATGTCAGTTTGAGGACTTAGGTATGCTGATTCAAGCCACGATATTTTCAATAGCCTCATCTGCATGTGAAAGTTGGACAGTGAATAAGGAAAACCATAGAAGAACTGATGTATTTGAGTTATGGTGTTGGAGGAGAATATTAAAAGTATCACAGACTGCCAAAAGAGCAAACAAATGTTTTGGAAGAAGTACAACCAGAAGGTTCCTTAGAAGCTAGGACTGGCAGACTTCGTCTTTCATACTTCAGACATATGATTAGGATAGACCAGTCCTTGTAGAAGAACATCATGCTTAGTTAAGTGGAGGGTCAACAAAAAAGAGGAAGACCCCTAATGAGATGGACTGGAGAGTGGCAGTAGCAATGAACTCAAGTGTAGCAAAGATTGTGAGGTTGATGCAGGACTGGGCAGTGTTTCATCCTGTTGTGCATAGGGGTCATTATGAGTTGGTACAGACTTGAAGGCACCTAACAGCAACAACAATGTGGGTGGCTGGTGGGTTAAATCATGAGTTCTTAACCTAGTGAGGGAGGTGACATAGGATAGTGAATGGACAGACTTTAAGGTGTCTGAAAATATCCTGAATGTGTACTAAAAATGTGCAC
Organism: Chrysochloris asiatica; assembly: GCF_000296735.1. Taxonomy (NCBI): domain Eukaryota; kingdom Metazoa; phylum Chordata; class Mammalia; order Afrosoricida; family Chrysochloridae; genus Chrysochloris; species Chrysochloris asiatica. The sequence goes on from NW_006408725.1 coordinate 4,846,871, forward strand.
AGATACACTTTTATTAAATTCTCAAAGTCACATGCTACTTCAAATCAATTAAGCACAGTAGATCAATGAAAGGGACCTATGAGGGTCTATGGAATTCAATTGCCCTGGTAGTCATTTATGTCAGGTTGTTTTTACATGTTCCCATGTCTAACTCAATCTTCTTTCAATTTGTAATCTAGTCTCATTCCCTCTTTTTGTCTAGTACCCCTAAAAGGGGCAAGCAAGGTTTTACTTGACTAGCACTGTTGTGATAGGGCATTGGTGTTCTCTGGGATTGGCAGGGGTTTGAAATGGATTCTTCTGTTTCCTCCCTTGGTCCATAAGCAGTTGCACTTGTATACTTCAAATTTCTGTTTGTCACATTGTTCCTCTTGCCCCTCAGACAGCCCTCTTGAACATGATCTAAGGCAATCTCATGCAAGCACCTCTGTATCTCTGAGGAGCTAGTGGGGATGTGCATGCTGCCTCTGGTACACTCCAGTAGTTCAGTTCATCCTCAGTGCCCGTATCTCTCCTCTGCCAGCAGACCAGCAAGTCAGCCACAGTATCTTTCATTTAGATTTGTCAGATGTGAGCCAGATCACCATCTATGGGTCCATAGCTCCAGGAGCTATGTATCAAACTCTCCCTTTCCCTAGGATTATGTTTAGGAAGTTGGTTGTTGCAAGCCGCCTTCAAATTGGAACCCAACTCATGCACAATGGAATAAAATGCTTTAAAACTCCTATCACAATCCCTTTGTATTTCTGCACTTCCTGGCCATTTTAACTTTGAGAATCTTATGTTCTCAACTAGAGGTCAGGCCAACTGTCTCAAAGCCTGTAATTACTCATTCTCTGTGCAATTCTGCTATGGATAATCTTACTTTGGGAGGTGGAATAGTTGGAGCCTATTCTGTTGTGATCATGAGTAAGACTCAGACTGAAATACTTTGTTTCTGTGCAGTGGTATAAATGGTTAATATGCTTCACTGCTAGCCAAAAGGTTAGTGGTTCGAGTCTACTCAGGCACTTTGAAAGAAAAACCTGGAGATCTATTTCTGAAAAATCAGCCATTGAAAAGTGTATGGAACACAGTTCTACTGACACTCATCTGGTGGCCATGAGACAAAGTATTTGATGGCAACTGGTTTTTGCCTTTTTTCATGTTGTTACTTAAAAGTATGTTGGAAGGTGAGACTGGAACCATATGATGATTAGCAGATTCCACCAGAGACAAACAAGCCTATTAAAGCACAAAGCATTTTGAGGAAATCAGTTCTGAAAGAACTGAGATCCTGCTCCCCGCACTCATGCACCCCTCCCTCCCACCCC
>NW_006408725.1:4848283-4857917 GCF_000296735.1 Chrysochloris asiatica
TGAAAAATAGACATTTATTTTACATTTTCCTGGTCTGGCCTTTGCTCTTTAATGTTGGTATACCTGTGCCTTCAGAGCACATGTTCCTTTCTTTATTGGCTTCTTAAAGTGGCACATTCTGTGGATGGCATGTTGGTGCCAGAGCCGAGCAGAAGCAGAGAGGGGTGGGACTTAAAAATGCCTTGATATGAAAGAAAGGTAACAGTGCCTCTTTGGAAACTTTTATGTGAACCAGCCGTAGAGACAACAAGGATGAACTGTCATACTGAAGGCTGGCTTAGGTTTCTGTTACTAAACAGAATGATTTGTTATCAAGAGGCCTTTTAGCATTCAAGTCTGCAGCACGAGTGGCTTGTGTCCAGCCTCAAAATTGTTAGAGATGCCCAGAAAGTTTTCAGAAAATTCCTAAATCGTTTGTGTTCTTTGTAAAACAGAATCAAATACAGTCATATCTCATTTACTCAGTCTCATGGAGAACAGACTGTTCCACAGAAATGCATTTTTTCAGATGATATTTTTATTGTGCTATAATTTAATAAAGTTTGAGAAAATGTTTTTCTTCTCCCTATTTCATTTTGATCCTTACAACCACCCTTGGGATAAGGCATAGGAGGTTTTCTTAGTTTCACTTTTAGAATGACTTGTTCCCTATGAGGTTGTTGTTAAGTGCTGTCGAGTCAGTGCCGACCCATAGACCCTGTGTAGGGTTTCCGAGGAGCAGCTGGTGAGCTTGAACCACCGACCTTGTGGTTCAAATGGCTTTGCAGTCTGGTGCATTAACCCAGAGCGCCACACCAGGCTTCCCTATGAGGTACCCACCCCAAGCCCAACCCATTGCTATTGACTGGGTTTCATCTTTCTATCAGGTTTCGGAGGCGAAACAGAAGGGCCTCATTTTTCCCTGGAGGATTATCTGGTGGTGGGTTTGAACTTTCCAATCTGAAATTAGCAGTCCAGTACTTATCTCACAGGGCCACCAGGACTCACAGGTAGCATAACTAGTGTTTCCCTTGCCCTTCAAGCACCAGGTCTGCTGACTTAACATATAGTTCAGAGACCTTTGCAAAATCTTACTTTTAGTAAAGAGAAGGACCCAATCAGAGTTGAATTAATTGCTTAAGTGTTTTTAAGCATCTTTTAAATGCCAAGTGTCAGGTGCTCTGGGAGTTATGTAGATTTACTCAAGAACAGAGATGATCATTTTTAGGGAGCCAGTGTGGTGTATGGGATGCTGAAAGCACTGTGACTAGACGCAAAAAGATACGCCATACTGAAACCTCACTCTCTGCCATGCAGTAGGTTCCAAATTACAGTGACACTTTGGGACAGAGAATTCTTCCATAGAGTTTCCACAACTGTAAATCTTTATAAGAGCAGATAGCCTCATCTTTTTCCAGTGGAACAGCTGGTGGGTTCGGACTATGGACCTTTTGATTTGTATCACAATACTAAACCCATGATGTCGCCAAGGCCCCTTGTTAAACCCTTTGATTCTGAGTCATAGCCACTCCATGAGTTAGAAGGAAGAAATAAACCAGTTTTAAAGTTGATACATGGGATTTTTTTTTTTCTTCTGGTTCTATGTAGGGTCACTGTGAGTTGGAATCCACTTGACCAGACTAGACTGATGGCACTTAACAACAACAAATTCTATACTTTGCATTTCAGTTTTTCTCCTCTCTTCCTTCTATCCATTTCTGAGCTCCTTGAAACCAGAACAGGATCTCCTGTTTTCTTTTTTTAATCCTCTTATAGCACCTCATTCTATGGTTTGAACATGATAGGTGCTGAATAGTGTCTGTTAAAATGAATTTGAGTCGACATCACCCACATATGGGCCTATTTTACCTATAATTCTAAGGCGAGATTGCCTTTTTGTTTTTCTGTTGTGCGATGAAAGCAACTTGGCAGGCATCTTGCAACTTTTCATTCCCTGGAATTACTTTTATTGCTTATTTACTATTTGTAGTACAAACATGTTTCCAGAAACCTAAGCACTAGAATGTAGTTTTCTATTTAAATTCAATCCCTCTATTTAGGAACCTTCTCTGTATCCGGGAGAGTTTGGGAAAATGTACAGTCAGGAAAAAAAAAATGACTGCAACTATTCTTGGGGTAGAAGAGAAAAGAGGAGAAATATTTTTTGAAAACTCTTCATGTTTAATAGACCTGTAAGTGTTTCCAGAGCCAGTTCAAACTAATTCTGTGTCTTGTACCATTTTATTTACGGCTTAATGAACTTCAGTACCACAGAAGGGAAGACTGGTTTGGCAAAATATTTCTGACTATTCTTTTCTCCCTTCTCTTGTCTCCCCTCTTTCTCTCAGCTGGTTTGGGTCTTGGCAAAACCAAAAAGTGTTTTTCTCTAGTGCTTTTTATTTTGTTTTATTTATTTTTTGTCTTTAATTTTTAACTAAATGTGCATTTCAAAGGAAATGTAATCCAGCTGTTTCTTTTTTTTTTTTCCCTCAACAAAATGGCATTTTGTAAAAGCCATTCAATGTCCAAGAAGCCTTGAGCACCTTAAAAAAAAAAAAGAAAAGAAAAAAGTATTTCTTTCCTTTGAACCAAGAATTCAATCTTTGCCAAAAGGGAAGAGTTGGAACCAAGAAAGACTGAGGTTTAGTTTAATTTAAAATTAGAGATTGTAAGTATAAGAAAGATTGCAGCCTTGGCAAGATGTAGGTATTTTCCAGGTAACTGAAATTTAGCTCTTTTATTTAGGAGCCCTGACCACATCCAATGGTGGTCCATCTATATTCTTATCCTTGAGAACGTCTTCAAAGAAAACATAGCTTATATGTATGTGTGTAGATTTTTTTAAGAAGGAGAAGCAGGAAGTCATAGTGAAAGGAATAGTAATCTTATGTTTGGTAATGTAGTGGGAGTAGGAAGGAAAAGTAACCCTGATTATTTTGTGCTTAGTATTTAAGAAAACATTTTTCACAGAAGTGAAGATGAAATTCACTCTGTTTTCATTCATAAAGTGTATTTCATTCTCAAATATTTTATTGTGGTTCAGGTGAAAATTTAGAGAGCAAATGAGTTTCCCATTTAACAAGTTATACACATTTTGTTTCATGACATTAGTTATAATCTCCTTAATGAAAAAACACTCTTCTCATTTCCTCCCTGGGTCCCCTATTTCCATTCATCTATCTTTCCTACTCCTTCCTGCATTCTGAACTTTGTTTTTGAGTAAATGCTGCCCTTTTTGTCAAAATGCACTTTTAAATTGTTTACAAGTAGTTTACCGAACAAATGTAACTCTCAATAAAAACACAGAGAAATGTTTACTTATTAGCAAAGAAATTACCACATTTTTCAAAGACCTAGTTGTAATACAGCAATTCATATTTGAATTACAAACTTTTGTGCATTCACTGAAAGATTGCTAAAGTTCCTGCGTTTGTCAAACCTTTTTTTTTGGGGGGGGGCGGTGAGGGGAGGGGAGGTTCTAGTTTGAAGTTATTAAGCAATTGGTTTAAAAAATGTATTTATGTAAAGACTTTAAATTCAAGTTTACACTAATGAATATATTTTTCATTTTCTTATTATTTTGAATTAAATTTTATTGACAGTTAAAGAAAATATACGAATAGCAAAGATTCTTATAGATTTTGCTGTGAAAAAGAAAGTTAATTTGAACTCATGATAAAACTGGGTTTTAGTAACAAATTTGTCAAGACACATATTTCCTACTGGTATATGTTGGTGTTGTTAAGTGTCATCTTCTACTCAGTTCTGACATAGTGGCCCTATAGGGTTTCTGAGGAGTGGCTGGTGGGTTTCACGAACCACTACCTTACAGTTAGCAGTACGCTAGGATTTTAATATAAGAGCACTTAATTCTTGGATCAACTATCAACATTCACGGAAGCAGAAGTCAGGAAATCAAACGACATATTGCATTAGGCAAATCTGCTATACAAGACCTTTTTCAAGTGTTGAAGAGCAAAGATATCAGCTTGAGTACTAAGGTGCGCCTGACCCAAGCTATGGTATTTTCAATAACTTCCTGTGCATTGTGAAAGCTGGACAGTGAATAAGGAAGACTGTAGAAGAATTGATGCTTTTGAGTTATGGTGTTGGAGGAGAATATTGAAAGTGCCATGTTCTGCCAAAAGAACCAGTAGATCTGTTTTGGAAGAAGTATAGCCAGAGTGCTCCTTGGAGGCCAAGATGGCCAAAGTTCACGTCTCATACTTCGGACATATTGTCAGTAGGGACCAGTCACTGGAGAAGGATATCATGTATGGTAAAGTGGAGGGTCAGAGAAAAAGAGGATGACCCCCAATGAGATGGATCGGCCAAGTGGCAGCATCGATGGACTCAAGCGTGGCAACAGTAGTGAGGCTGGCCTAGGATCAGGCAGTGTTTTGTTCAGCTGTACATAAGGTTGCTATGAGTCAGTACCGACTTGATGGCACCTAAAAACAACAACACTATAGGGGCACATAAAAACCATACCACTTTCTGTTAAATGACTGTTTTGTATGTGGCGGTGCAGGTAGTGTAGTGGTTAAAAGTTGGGCTGCTAAACTCAAGGTCAGCAGTTCAAAACTTTCTGCAGAAGAAAGATGAGGCTTTTCTGCTCCTGTAAAGATTTACATCCTGGAAACTCTATTCAGGGGTCTCTGTGAGTTGAAACTGACTCCACAGCCTGCCACAACCACCACCTATATTCTTTGGATGTTGGATGGATATTGTTTTAAAGTTGTTTCTTACTTGTAAAACTTTATTTAACCAAATGGACTGAGAGCCTACTCTATACCAGCTGCTAGGGGCTGTGCCATGACAGTAGGGTGAGTGTAGGGGTAGAAGTTAGAGTGAAGATACATACAGAGCACACTGAGGGGCTGCAATACAAGTTCAAGATCAGAGAAAAGCCAGTTGCCTCTAGTTCATCAGAGCTTTTCTGGAAAATATGAAAAAGTCTCTAATCATGATTTGCACAGAAGATAATACTGTGTGCAAAGACAAAGTTCACACCTTTGCCCACACTAGAATTCTCACCTTGCCAAGGGACTCGCCATATGGATTTCAGGTCCCACTTACCCTGCCTGAAAAACCAGCATAAAAATCAACTCAGATCTGAGAACCACACTGATTATCTGGTAAAGATGAGAGGGTTTTGGAGAAATCCATCACCTGATGAAGAACTTTATGGGGTTTGCTGTGAAGTTTCTGATTTAAACTCTTATCTCAATCTGCTTTATGTAAAACTCCACTAGAATCTTTATTGTTTATGTTTTTGGTGTTGAAGATTACTCTTCCTTGAGAGAACATAAAGTGTTTTTGAAATCCCCATCAAAAATGATTTGAGATATCCTCAGGGGATAGTAGACACCTGATTCAGACAGATAATTAAGTTACTTTCTTGCCATGGAGTAGTAGCACTGTCTAGTGGAAGAAGATAGACAACTTAAAAGGTTCTTTGAAAGCAATCTAATAAAACTCACATACTATATAAGCAAAGGGTTTACACATTCTCTGAGATCTATACTCTGTCTGAACAATACCTAACCATGTGCCAGGTATGCTGTGGGCATTACAATAAACACTTGTACTCACAGACTTGTTTCGAAGACATATTGCAACTCTACTGGACTGCTAATCTCAAAATCAGTAGTTTAAGCTGCTCCTCAGAAACCCTATTCAGGGTTGCTATGAGTCAGAACCAACTTGATGGGACTTACCAACAAACATCTGTCTACTAATTTGTTTTCCACATCTTCAAACATTTCAATTGAAGTAAATTAATTATAATTTTACTTACATACTCTCAGATCCAAATGAAATAAAGCATGATTGAAGAATTCTGTAGCATTTGAAAAAAATCGTGTGTGTTTTATTTTTTAATGCTTGGGAAACATACTTGAATAAAATTAAAGTTCAACTATTTATGTACATTTCTTCTAAGCTCAAAATAGAAAGCACTGAAAGTCTTGAAGTTTTGCATTATAAAAGTTTTAGACCAATTTAGGTATTTATTTTCATGGTAATGAATGTGTGACAGAGGCAAAGAGAGAATAGCTATGACAACATGCAGCCATCAGCCTTCCAGCCAATGCACAAGCTTCCAGAGTGGCTTGGTGCCAAATATGGGGAAGGACCAAATCCAATTAGTAAAGCGTTCAGGGTTGGTGGGGCCACATGAGAGGACAACGTTGGCTTTAACTGGTTTAGGCAAAAAACAGTGGAGCTGGAAAATGTAGAGCCCTTAGGCCATCTAGGTTGATTAGATTGTGAAAATAATGGAAAGTCTAGAAAGAACTTGCATACAAAAAGTCTTTCCAAAAATGTCATCATGATAATTATAGTAGCTTCTAAGAGGGTCACTATGGGTTGAAATCGACTCAACGGCACTCAACAACAACAAAGAGTCCTGGTGTGGCACTGTGGACTAATGCGCTGGACTGCAAAGTTGCTTTGAACCACAAGGTTGGTGGTTCAAGCTCACCAGCTGCTCCTCGGAAACTCTAACAGGGTTGCTATGGGTTAAAACCACCCCACTGGCACTTAACAACATCTAAGTTTTCTTTCAGTGAATTGTGTGTTATGTGCCCATTCCTGGTGTGGCACTGTAGGATAAACCACAGACCATAACCCTCTAGCCTCTCCTCAGAAACCCTACACAAGGTCACTTGAGTCTGAGGCAAATTTGTTACACAAGACCTCTTCAAAGTGTTCAAAAGCAAATATGTCAGACTGAGGACTAAGTTGTGCCTGAAACAAACCATGCTATATTCAATAGTCTCATACATATGCGAAAGTGGGATAATGAATAAGGAAGACCCTAGAAGAATTAATGCATTTGAGTTATGCTGTTGGAGAAGATTATTAAAGATACCATGGACTGCCAGAAGAAGAAACAAATCTGTGTTGGAAGAAATACAGCCAGAATGAGCTTTATTATTGTTGTTAAGTGCCATCAAGTCAATTCCAACCCATAGCGACCCTGTATAGAGTTTCCAAGGAGCAGCTGGTGAGCTTGAACCACAGATCTTGCAGTTCAAATGACTTTTCAGTCTGACCCATTAGCCCACAGCACCACACCAGTACTCCTTTATTATAGGAATGGCAAAACTCTGTCCCTCATACTTGGCGTATGTTATCAGGAGGAACCAGTCCCAAGAGAAGACATCATGCTTGGTAAAGTGGAGGGTAAGCGAAAAAGAGGAAGATCCCTCAATGAGATGAATTGTGAGGATGGCGCAGGACCACACAGTGTTTTGTTCTGTTGTGCACAGGGTCACTATGAGTTGGTACTGACTTGAGGACACCTACCAACAACAACATGAGCTGGAACCAACTTGGCAGCACTTAATAACAGCAACAAGGTTTTCTTGAAGCCCTGTTGTGGCACTGATGTTTAAGTACTGGCTTGCTAACTACAAGGTCAGTATTTCAAACCATTGACCTTGTGGTTCAAATCAACCTTGCTGCGGTCCAGTGCTTTATCCCCACAATGCCACACCAGGATTATATTTCAGCTGTGACAACAACTATAAAAGGTAAATATGCATGAAGGTAAGAAGTAGATGTACATGTTGTTGTTGTTATGTGCCATGGAGTTGGTTCCGACTCATAGTGACCCTGTACAGTACAGGGTTTCTGAGGCTGTAAATCTTTACAGGAGCAGAAAGCCTCATCTTTCTGCCATGGAACAGCTGGCAGTTTCGAACTGCTGACCCTGAGATGAGCAGCCCGCTTCGTAACCACTACGCTAACAGATGTACACAGCTGGAGAAAAAGATGCCAGAGAATACCTATGCTGCTTTGCATTTTTCCCCAAGGATAGCTGTGCTCTGCAAAACTGACACAATACTCATAATGTAACATTTTAGTAATCAAATTGTCAGTTCATCTACTTTTCTGTTTCTCTTAGAAAGAAGGAAGAAAATGACCATATGTTCTGTATTTGCCAAGTATTAGATATTTTCAAAAATTGCTGGACTGCTAACTGCAAGATAGGTGGTTCAAACCCACCAGCCACTCCTCAGAAACTTTACAGGGTGGCTATGAGTCAGAACCAAACTGATAGTACTTAACAACAACAAGAACATAATTCTCACAACACACTTATTATTGTTTCCATAGTTAGTGAGTAGCAGAGTTGAAATTTAAAACCCAGGACTTCAAACTCTGAGTTCAGATCTCTTTTTTTTCCCCTCCAAAATGCCTCCATGCTAAAAGGAAGAAAAAAATCAAGAAGTTTGTTCACTTCTTGTCTCACTCTGCACTGCCCCTTTTAATGACCTTATTATTAGCATTTTGGGTGTCCTTAGAGTCATATTGTCTCAGAGCAATCAACTGTAAATTGTCCCAATTTACAAATGAGAAAACTGAGATACAAACATTAAGTAATAGGTACAAGGTTGCAAAGCTAGCTATCAATGTAGCTCTGATGCAGTCAGACACTGTGAAGTCAGAGCCCACACTCAACCCCTGGGAAACTGAGCCTCTGTATCTACATCTCAGTGGCCTCCCAGCATTGGCTAGACCTCCATAGGATCCAGAAGACTTACTAGCTGGGAATCAACACAAACTCGAGAAAAGCTTCCAATGAATGAACTTGTCACTGAGGCAATCTGCACCTGGTGCACAAAGCATAGCCATTACACAGCCCCTTCAGTAAAGCCTCATTAGTGATAGGAAAAACTGAAGAGTCCTGTTTGGTGTTGAGTCCTTGTGACTGCTTTCATCCCTGTACTGTCCAAGACAAACTTGGAGTTCATAGAAATCACTAATGGGAACCAGAGTGATTGGAAACATTTTGTAGAGAAAAGGGAGTTAGTTCAGACTTAAACCTTGTTTCTTTCTAATGAAAAACTATCAAGGAATATGTCAAGGAAAGAACATTGCCATCTCCCCTCCACACTGCAGTGGAAAGCACGGGCAACAGGATACAAGGTATCTTAGCGAGTCTCATAATTTTGCCCCTCACACGGTCATAAATCATTCTCCAATTGCAGATCAGGCATAAATCATTCTGAAACCACGGTGCTCACTAAATGTTATTGAGCTATTGAGACAGAAATCCTATGTCAGCTCGATGAAATGTCTGTGGCCATTGAGTTAAACAAGTCAAGGCAGCTACTTAATGATTTCCAAACATTAGTTTATTAAAGTTCAGACAAGAAGTTTGAGAGGAAAGCTGTGTTAAAATGGCCTTCGAATAGTAATTTCCCATATTTGTTCATTAGGCATGACCATGATGCTCCCTTAGTTCTGCATTCCATCTCAGAGAAGAGCCTAGAATGAAACACAGTTCTTCAAGAAAAGAAACCCAGAATGTAGAGCACCCTTTGCAACTTTTCATTACATGAAGCACAGACTTGATTTCACCCTCACACAATTCTTTTTTTAAGGTTTTTCTAGGTTGTTTTCTACCATGTGGAGGATCAGAAGGATTTCATTTTGCCCAGTTGCTGTATCAGTGGATTGTTGATGATGTTTAGTCAGTTCTGACTAATAGAGACCCTATACGAAAGAGTAGAATTGCACCATAGGGGTCCCTAGAGTGTAATCTTTATGGAAACAGATTGTCAGATTTTTCCTACCAGGTAGTAACGGAGTCCTGTGTGTTGCTGCAGGTTAATACACTGGACTGTAAGGTTGGTGGTTCAAG
>NW_006408725.1:4877141-4882779 GCF_000296735.1 Chrysochloris asiatica
TGGTGTAAATTATTATATATCCCTGATTGTTGTTTTTCTTTTAAAGAGCTAAAGTGAATAGAGAGAAATAATGTTGAATGATAGTACATGGAAGGGAGTGAAATTATTTTAATGAAACAAGGCGTTTGATTTGTTGAATGTAAAACCGGTGACCTGCCCTGCAAACTTTCACTCAATCCACAATAAAAACTTAAAAACAAACAAACAAAAAGACTAATGACTTGATCAGTTTGATATGATTTAACTCTCTGGAAAAAACAGGTTGCTCCCACATCCCCACACAACAGTGTCCTATTGTAAGGGTTCTACTTCCTCACGGACTTCTATTGATGCTCGGACTGTGGTTATGTGGACTTTGTGGAGGATTTACTGTTCACTAAATAGTTTACAATTTGCTTTGAACCACTTGCTCTGGTTATTTTTGGAAAATTTTCAGCAATAGTTTGGATGGAAAGGAAAGAACTTGAACAACCATTTATAAAAAGACAGCCCCAATTTTTTTTTTTTATATTGTTTTAAGCTTTTCTTAGAATTTGCGGCAGCAAATATGAACAAGACATTCTCCAATGGAGAACAGGAGTTTGAAATATTAGTGGCAGAAAAAGGAAAAAGCTCCTGTGGATACGAGGTGGTACAAAAGCCAGAAAGAAAAAAATGAAAACAAAAAAGAGGAGAGTGCTCAACAGTGCCAACAACTTCAAAGGGGACATAGAAAATCAGCAACAAGAAGAAATCACTCAATCACTCACTGTTGTCCAACCTACGTTCTCATTTCCACAGGCACATGTTCTGTGGTGGAGAAGGATTTGGCGAGCTGTACTCTCAACACCCCTCAGTGGCCTCTGCTTATTCTTGTGCTAGGATTGCTGCTTAATAAATTCAGCTCTAGCTGAAATGTGTTTGTTTTTAACGAAGGCTAGTTAAGCAAGACATTTGAAACAGGAAGTTGTTTTTATTTACATATATGTGCACACGTAAATCCTTATGTATATTTATACATATAATATTTTTCTATATATCTAAAGTAGCCCTGGTTAAGCACTTGACTGTGTCATTAAAGGTTAAAGTTCAGTCTTGGAACTCCTGTGGGGTAGTTTTACTCTATCCTATTGGGTCACTATGACTTGGAATTGACTTGACAGTAATGTTTTTGCTTTTGTTTTTACTTAAGAAAATATTTATTAGTGGTCATTTTGTTTGATCTCCAAAGCAGTGTTATTGTGAGATGCTTTACTGATAATCTTTTTTTTTTAAGTTTTTATTGTGAATCGAGTGAAAGTTTGCTGGGCAGATCATCAGTTTGACATTCATCATATCATATACTCTGTTTCATTACAATAATTATAATTCCCTCCATGTGCCATCAGTTAACAGTATTTATCTCTATTCATTTTAGCTCTTTTTAAAAACAAAGAAAAACAAAACAAAAAACACTCAGGCATATATAACAATTTAAACTACCAAAGGGCACATTCTGCAAGTCTGCCTCCTGGCTGCCAGCTCTCAGTCCCTCTCTTTCTATGAATATAGAGTCCTCAGCTGCTCCCTCTCTCCATGTCCCCATCTCTGCCTCCATTTCTGGTGTCACTGCTTCTCTGGATAGGGTCCCACCTCCTGCTTGTGGTCTTCTCCCTTGATGGTCCTAGGGTCCTTTGTTTCTGGACTGATAGACTAACTACTCCCCTCTTTTTGTTAAAAAACTTCTTTTACAATTGTGACAGTCACAATTAGTCTTGATAACAATTACTCACAATTGAATCATAAGAATCTTATCCCCATCTCTTTTTACCACACCCATCTAGACAAGAAGAAAACTATTCAGTAGGGACTCTGTCTTCGCTCACACCCTCTTATACTAAACCCTCTCTTGAAAACTTGTAAGCCAGTCACTTTGCGCCTTTATTACCCCACTCATTTTAGGTCGCCAGTAATGGGTTTTTGTTTTTGATTTTTGTTTATTTTGATTCTTTATGTATATCATCTTATATATATATATTCCTCTTCTACAAACTACTTGAGATGATGACATAAAAGGGAAAATGTTAAGCATTAATTGGGACTGAAATAAGGCACAGATAAATTACGTATATTGTTCCCTGTTTGGTGCAAAAGAAGTTCTGGTAGCATAGTGGTTAAGTGCTCAGATGCTAACTGAAAGATTAGGGGTTTGAACCCACCAGCCAAAGAGAGATGAGGAGAAAATATGTGGCAGTCTGATTCTGTTAAGATTTACAGTCTTGGAAACCCTATGGGATGATTCTACTTTGTCTTAAAGGGTAGCTATGAGTTGAAATTGACTGAACTGCAGCGGATTTGGTTTGCTCTTGGTGGGTAGTACAAATGGTTACATTCTCAAATACAATCACAAAGCTAGACACCTGGGAAGACAGGTTTGAAAAGTCACAATCTTGAAAACCCTATGGAGCAGTTCTACTCTGTACACAAAGGTTGTCATGAGTCAGAATTGACTTGACTTCAACTAACAACAAACAACACATAAGCCAGAACAATCATTCACTATCCTGCTTTTAGGATACTAACAGCAACCTTTGATTTTCACCAATTTTGGCACTGTTTTACTTATTTATTTACATTTGTAGAGTTATTTGTTTCTGACAGGATGTTTAAATTTGAGTTTATTACTGTCTGCTGAGTATATAATAAGTCCACTTATTCTGCTTGTTTCTTTTGCTAAATTAGAGACTTCCTATATTGTATAGACATTCTAAATAGTTGCAGCTGCCATAAACCATCAGGTTTTCAAAATGAAAAACAAAAAGTCCTCTAAACATAATGGGTGTTGAGCATGATCTTGAAACATTGCATTTGAAGCTAGACTTGTGAAATGGCCTGGCTCTGAGATATGCACACACAGCAAAGTGCAGGGAGTCCTATGGCCTTGAAACGTAAGGTGTGGGGGTTAAAATGACTACACAGTCACATCAGGAGAGAAAGACACTGGATGAAACCCCTGTGTCCTAGAAAGCAAGTCATGATTCTGAGGACCTGGCTTAAGGCCATCTGACCTCAAGCATATGGAGACACAATGTGGTGGAAGAAAATAGAAAATGGACTAGGTCCCAGGAGGCCAAAGTATGGGCACCAGTTCTTGCACAACTACCTATAGGTCCTTTGAGGAGTCATGAAATTACTCTGGTCTTTCTTCATCTGCACAACAAAGAATTTAGTATAAATAACTCTGAAGGGACCTGTAATGGTTAGGCTTCTGAGTCAACTCAAGTAGACCAGGGTTTCCATAGGTTTAGCAATTGGGACATGCTTATTTCCATGGTGATGACACCTAATGCAGGTATGTTGTTGTTAAGTGCCACTGAGTCCTTTCTGACTCATCGTAACCCTGTCTAGGGTTTCCAAGGAGCAGCTGGTAAGTTTGAAACGCTGACATTGATGTTCAAACCAACATTGCAGTCCAGTGTTTATCCTACAGTGCCACAGCTGGTGGTGGTGGTGGTGGGCCATGGAGTGGGTTCTGATCCTGCATAGGGTTTCGGAGGCTGCAAATCTTTATTAGAGCAGAAAGCCTCAACTTTCTCTTCCACGGAACAGCTGGTAGTTTCAGACTGCTGACTTTGAGGTTAATAGCCTGACTGGTAACCACTAAGCTACCAGAACTCCTTTAATACAGGTATAGTTAAGTCTATAATGAGTGGCTCTGTGTAGCAAATCAATTAAAGAGATACGTCCTTGGGGGTGTGGGCTCCACCCAATCTAAAGAACAAGTGGAATCTCCAGTGAGTAGTATTCAATCTGACTAGGTGGGGCTGATGCAATGAAATGCAGATGGGTCTTTTGTGATACAATAGTGAATAATTGTTATCAGGACTGAATGTGAGGGTCGGAAATGTAAAGGTAGACTCCTCTTTCGCTGGGGACTTCAGACTCTACAATTGAAAGATAATAAACTTCTGTTTATATATATACATATACATGTTTCACTGGTTTTACTTCTTTAGCAAACCGAGATAGTTAGGTTCTAGAGAAATAAAATCATTAGGATGAATTTTCTAAATTGGTTCTCAAGTCTGATTAATTTTAAAGGCACTGATATTTTAAAGGGTGGAGGCATATCTGATCTCCACTTCATAGGTATCAACCTTAGGCTGTTTTTGAATTTGGTCCTTTTTCTCTCTTGTGGACTCAGAGGAAGTTAGACATGGTCCCCACTTGGCTTAAGCAGTTGGCTCTGAACCTATGAAATTGTGTGGTTTTGTGAAAGAAATAACCAAGAGGCAAAGGATAAAATACATCAGTGGAGGGGAGAGTTAGCAGCTTCTGGAGTTGCCTGAAGGTGATGACATTCTGGTTAAAAAGGGCAGCTGATACTGGGCCTGGACCTGGAATCCTGCCTGCCAGAGACCCAAGGCCATATGCATAAGAATTTTAAAAGGGTTTTGTGTTTGACTGCCTTATATTGGTTTGACTGTGTTATATTGGATACTGGTTTCTGCTGCCTATTATTGTAAAATAGACACACATGTGTGATAGTAGTATTGGAAATTATGATCACAGAGAACTTGTAAGCCTGCCTTCAGCTTATGTTGATTGGATTTGCTAAAAGGGGAGTTAGAATTTTCCTGGAAAAAATAGGTCATAAGGAGCTCTGGTAGCATAGTGATTATGAGTCGGGCTGCTAACCGCAAGGTCAGCAATTCGAAACTACCAGCGGTTCTGTGGGAGAAAGATGAGGTGTTCTGCTCCTGTAAAGACTTACAGCCTCAGAAACCCTATGAAGGGTCACTATGAGTCAGAACCAACTCCATGGTACTTAACAACAACAACAACAACAACAACAACAACAAGTCTTTGTAGGGAGTTCTGGTATGGCACTGTAGGATAAGCACTCGACCATAAGGTCAGTTTGAACTGCAAGGTCTACGGTTCAAACTCACCAGCTGCTCCTCTGAAACCCTATACAGGGTCACCATGAGTCTAAACTGATTTGACAGCACTTTACAACAACAACAAAGTCTTTGTAGAGTATGGGGCTTTAGGTGGAATCCTGAGCCCCACCCAGAATCTTCAGAGTTGAGATCTTTGCATTAGAAAAGACATGCAGATCAACCCAGAACTGCTGGGAGAGCAGGAGATTCAAGCAAAGCAAAAAAGCAGACTGGTATTTTGAGTTTTGGAGGCATCAAGACAAGGAAAGTTGGCTCATCAGAGAAAATCTTCTTTTAGGACTCAAAGCTAAAGGGAACTGGTGAGTCATATGCTTTCTGGTGACCACCTGGATCTCTGTATGAGTGAAATTGGGCTAAATGAAGATACAGGCTGAGTTCAGACATATTCCATTGGTACCTGTTGACATTCAGATAAGAGGAGTGAGAAGGCAGGCTGGCTAGAAGTTTAGAGAGTTGTGAACTCCTGAGCCCATGGGCACTCACCTAGCTCATGGGGGCTAGGGCTGAAAGTGAAGTGACAGCTGATTGTTTTGAAGTTCAGGGACGTGTGTGGACTCCCCAACTTGTAGCGGGTACCCATTTGACCTAGCTTGGGTGGCTAGGGTTGAGTTAACCAGAATCTGACCAGACGAAGATAAAGATGTTTGATACTCTGCTGTTGTTGTCAGGTGCCATCGAGTCGGAACCGACTCATAGTGACCACATGCAAAGCAGAA
>NW_006408725.1:4884422-4888784 GCF_000296735.1 Chrysochloris asiatica
CAAGCAAGGTTGTATCATTTGCATATTACAGGTTGTTAATGAGTCTTCTTATACTGATGCCACATTTTTCTTCATATAATCCGCTTCTTGGATTATTTGCTCACAATACAGATTGAATAAGTATGGTGAAAGAATACAACCCTGATACATACCTTTCTTAATTTGAAACCATTCAGTGTTCTCTTGTTCTGTTCACACAGCTGCCTATTGGTCTATGTACAGGTGCAATTCCTCATGAGCACAATTGAGTATTCCAGAGTATTCATTCTCCCCAGTGCTGTTCATAGTTTGTCATGATCCACACAACTGAAAATCTTTGCATAGTCAATAACACACAGATAAACATCTTTCTGGTATTCGCTGCTGGGAATACCAGAATACTGGATGGGATGGGCAATGTAGACATTGGGTATCAAAAATGGAGATGCTATTCCTAAACTAAGACTCAAGGGGAATACATGAGCAGGCATGTGATCTGACTGGTGACTACGTTGGTCACTGATAAGGGGAAGTGAGGGGAAAAATAGCAATGAAGTTGTGAGCAAGTCCAACCATGTTCAATATGTCGGTTCTGATCATCCAGCCATTGAAGGAGCATGAGTAGAGCTTGGTATCCCTTCCTGGAAAACCAGTGACAGTAGAGACAGTGGTAGAGGATGTGGCATAGAAAGACAGACAATATGAACCCGTTCAGTATGAACCTGCGTTGAGATCTGGTTGGCCAGCAGTATGGCAAGACCTGGGGACTTCTGGGCCCAGAGTCAGTGACATAGCCACAGAGGACTAGAGTGGAGAGTGAAGTGTCCAGCTGATAAGAAGTGAGGGGAGACCACAAGAACACCCACACTTGCAGATAATACCCATTTGACCTGGCTTCCATGGCTGGATGATCAGACCTCAACTAAGAGGAAAAAAAGAGTAATCTGATACAATTTGATGAACTTGACTTACACCTATGGATGCAGTAGCTCAAAAGAGGGAACAAATCTTTACAGTGAGGATCATTCCCACCCCCTCCATACAGTAGATATGGATGGGCAACTTAGACATTGGCTACCCAAAATGGGGGTCTACAAAGGCAAGAAGTGACTGGTTTAAAGTTTTTAAGAGGGAGCCTAGATCTAGAGGGCGTGGAGGAAGGTAGAATCTCCACTGAGTAGTATCCAATCTGTCTGGGCAGAGCTGATGAAAGGAGCTGGGGATAAGACTCTTGTGGTACAATAGTGAATAATTGCTATCAGGACTGGCTGTGAGTATTGGAAATGTAAAGGTAGACAGTTTGTAGCAAAAGGAGGAGAGTGGTTGATTTTGCAGTACAGGAGCAGAGGTCCCTGGGGCCATCAAGGGAGAAGAGCGGAATGAGGGACCCTACACAGAGAAGCAGTGATGCCAGAGATGGAGGCAGAAACATTGATGTGGAGAGATGGAGCAGCTGAGGATTCTAGACTCAGAGAGGGAGAGGGGTTGTGTGCTGACGACCAAGAGGCAGACTTGCGGGGGTACCCTTTGATTGTTTGATGATGCATGGAGGGGACTGTAATCATGGCAATGAAATGATATACGATAATATGAATGTAAAGCTAATGTTCACCTATATAAACTATCACATAATTCACAATAAAAACTTAAAAAAAAAAAAAAGCCCAAGGCAAACCAATTGCTAAAGAAGGAGGAGGAGAAGAAGAAGAAGAAAAATGGGGATGCTAGATGTAGGATCAGCTTTAGGCTGCAAATCACAGGTTGACAGTGCAAACCCACCAGCTGTTCCTTGGAAACCCTACACAAGGTTGTCATGAGCCAGAATTGACTCGACAGCACTTTACAATAATAAATAAAGGCATGAGGTGAATAGCTTACAAGCTTTCATGAGTGTGCTTAGTTTTAGAATAAGGTGATAAGGTAGTATCCCCACCAACCAGTTTTCCTCTTTTCCAGCTGCGTCTGGTGAAAGGGGTGGAGGGATGATGCTGATAGGATTTTCTTATTTTAAGTGTGAGTAATTATTAGTAGGATTAATTGTGATCGTCAAAACTGTAATTGTAGAAGACGTGTAGCTAAAACGAGGGAGTAGTTATCTTTCATTTCAGGACAGACCATGGGAACCAGGACCAACCAGATGGAGCATGAGTGGAGCTTGGTATCCCTTCCTGGAAAACTGGCGACAGTAGACACAGTGGTAGATGCTGTGGCATAGAAAGACAGAGCAATTATGGACTCTAGACCCATGGACTGAGTAAGCCTGTGTGCTCATGCGCAGGAGGCTGGCTTGTAGAATGTGACCTTTGGGCATTTAAATGAGCATTTATTTTTTGTTTTGTTTTGCATTTGTGCATCAAATACTTTTGTTTTTTTGACTCGGGACATTGAAGACGAAAACGGGGCCAATGCGTTTTCAGTTGTATATATTTTAGTTATACCATGTTAGGCACAAGTATGACTACAGTTTTCTTTATTTAGAAATTATGCATATAGTTTATACGTTTAAAGTTGACAAGGGTAGACTATAATGGTTAGGTTTCTGTGTCAACTCAACTAGGCCAGGGTTTCCAGAGGCTTAGCAGTTGAGATGTGCTTATTCCCATGGTGATAAAACCTAATATAGGCATGGCCAGTTCTATGATGAGTGACTATGAGTAGCCAATTAATTAAGGAATGCTTCCTTGAGGACGTGGCCTGCTCCCAATGTAATGGACATGTGGGAGGGACTCTCTCCTTGTCTCTTCTGCTGGGGACCTGAGACTATACAATTGTAAAGTATGTACAAATATAAACTTCTCTTTGTATATATACATAAATTTAAATAAAGCTTGGCCTAAGACAGGGCTTTACAGATCTAAATTTCTGACACTACTTTAGGAATTTCCTCCTCTCTCTCTCTTTTTTTTTTTTTTTTTTGAAGCCCATGTTTATTAATTGGTGAAAATATACAAAACAAGGCATATAATCGTTCAACAATTTTTGTATTCATTAACAATGGTTACAGACCTCATATTGTGTCATCTTTCTCATGATTTCTGCTCCTATTGTTTCACCACCATTAATTTATAGTTATAATCTCTGCCCCTTAAAGTTCTTATACGTGCTTTAGAGTTGTTTTCACTTTACACACAATCTAATTTTTCAATAGCTTACAGTGCTCAAGGCAGATATAATGCATTGAGTTAATTGTTGTTTAGTTTAAAGATGATTTATATATTGGGATCACTTTGACCTTTGATTTCTTATTTAAGAAACAATTTTATGAGAATTAAAGATAGAATTCATTGTTTAATTTATGACACTGCTTTATGAATTTCCTTCTTTTTTTTTTTTTTTCTTCAGATGCAGTGGTAACATTTAGAGGGCTGACAGTTTCTTTTTTCTTATGAGAAACTCTCACAACTGCTCAAAACATATCCCAAGAAGGAAAATAATTGGTCATGGAACATTGAATATACTATTTCTTATAGACCATGTATGTTTTGAAGAGGACAATTTTAGAGTGTTATTCCTAAACTGCTGGATGAGGTGGCCTACAGACTCACATGCCTGCTGATATTTTTCCTCTGACCTAAAAGAGATCCCTAAAACCCACATTATAATTTACCTACTTGCACATAGCCACTGTATTCAAAAGGCTTCCTTCTAAGGTTCACAATGAACTAACTTTCTACTATGAATGGCATGTTTTGTTGTTATTAAGTGTCGTTGAGTTGGCTCAGATTCATAGTTACCCTGTCTAGTATTTGATTTTTTTATGTTCACAGGCTGTTATATGTTCATCAATAGGAAAATTCATAAACAGATTGTGGTTTTTCTATACAATGAAATGCTACTCACCAATAAAAAGGAACAACCTACAACACATAATAACACTGAGTTGACCTTTAAAACATTGAGTTAAAGAAGTGTATACTGTATCATTACATTTATAAGAAACTCTAGAAAAGACAAATCTAATATATGTGGAAAAAAATCAGAAGGGGGGTTGCCTGAGATAGAGTATGTAACAGTTGGCAAAGCGTGAAAGAGAATTATCTAAGGGTGACAGAAATGTTCAGTGTCTTATTCTATGTAAGCGTTGCTTAAAGATTTGCATACGTTTATACAAATTCATTGACCAGTATGATTAAGAGATCTGAATTTCACTGTAGGCAAATTATAGCTCAATAAAGTTGTTCATAACTTTAAAGAATGTTATCTCTGCAGTCTCAGATATTCTATCAGTAAAAGTGTAACTTGGAACCAATGTTTGGGAAAGCATTTTCATGGTAACTATTAACCTCTGGTAGCATAGTGGTTACGAATCGGGCTGCGAACCTTAGGGTCAGTGGTTCGAAACTACCAGCCGCTCCGCGGGAGAAAGATGAGGCTTTCTACTCC
>NW_006408725.1:4888884-4895415 GCF_000296735.1 Chrysochloris asiatica
AACCTAGAACCGACTCGACAGCACTTAACAACAACAACAATTAACCTAGAAATACTTTTGACTCAGTAATTCTAATTTTTAAAACTGTATTCTAAGACAAGAATAAGAGTTAAAGGACAAAATTTTTCTATAATATTATCATAGAAAAAAGATTTTCCCCCAATATTTGAAAAAAGATTTTCAAATATTATTATGAAAATTTATGACATATGTAAAAGTTGAAATATTTTTTTGACAAATACATTTAAACCCATCATTTTGATTCTGTTATTAATATTTTGATTTTTAGTTTTATTATCCATATATCCCTCTATCTTGGAGATCTGGTGCGGCACAGCAAGATAAGTGTTCAACCACAAGGTCGGTTTGAACCGTAAGGTTGGCAGTTCAAACTCACCAGTTGCTTATCAGAAACCCTATACAGGGTTGCTATAGGTCGGAACTGACTCAATTACACTTAACAACAACAACAACAATATCCTTCTATCTATCCCTCTAACCTTATAAATAGATATCTGTTTTAAAAGGTTTCTTTACAAGTAAATTCAGACTTCAGTACATTTTCCCCTAAGTATTACAACATGCATACCATTAGTAAGGGTTCAATATTTTATAGTTCTTTTTTTCCTTAGGAGGTAAAATTTGCATACAATAAAATAAACTTATCTTAAGCATACCATTCAATGAGCTTTGACAAATGCATACACTTGAGAAACAAAATTCTATAGAAGCCTGCTGTCATCCCAGAACGTTCCCTCATACGTCTTCTCTAGAAATCCCTACCCTCACTCTCTAAAAGCAACTGCTATCTGATTTGGTTCACCATATACAAGTATACTATGCTTGTTAGTTGTGGTGATGGTAGTTGTGTGCCATGGAGTAGGTTCTGATTCACAGATACCCTGCATAGCATTAAAAGACTGTAAATCTTTACGGAAGCAGAAAGCCTCATCTTTCTCCTGTGGAGCAGCTGGTGTATTTGAACTGCTTACCTTGTGGGAAGAATATATTCTATTGTGTGTTTTCAGATTTATCCACATTGTCACATGTAGTAATAGTGCTTTCCTTTTCATTCCATTGTATAGACATACCATAGTTTGTTTATTCATTCTCTTTTCAATTTTTGGCTGTAATGAATAAAGTTACCATGTGTGTCTTTTGTGGACATATGATTTTATTTTTCTTTGATTAAACACCTAGTATTGGAATTACTGCTTCATAGGGTAGGCATATGCTCAGTTTTATTTTAAACAACAACAACAACTGTCAGGACATTTTGTGTGTGATTGTACAATTTTATACTCCTACCTGGTGTGGTACTGTAAAATAAACACTGGATTGCTGACAGCAAGATCGGCAGTTCAAACCCACTGATCACTCCTTGGAAACCCTATACAGGGTCACTATGAGTCAGAACCAACTCAAAGGTGCTTACAACAACAACACTGAGTGAGAGTTTCAGTGGATTCACATTCAGCCACTTTTGGTTTATTAGTCTCAACTTCAGGCATTCTCGTACATATGTACTAGTATCTAATTGTGGTTTTATTTCATATGTTAGTAGCAACAATAAACAACTGGCTAATGATATTCAGCATATTTTCATGAGTTCATTATTATGAATATATTTATAAGATGTCTGTTCAAATATTTTCCCCAATTTTTAAAACCTTAAAACTTAGGTTTTCTGTCTTTTTCTTATTGCATTCCAGAAGTTCTTAATATATACTAGATATAAATTCTATTGTCAGATACATTTTATCCAAGACAGGATTCATGCTTTTCATTTTCTTCTAAGTTTTTTTTTTTTTTTTATGATCATAAGTTTTTAATTTTGATAAAGTCTAGTTCCTCATTTTTATGGTATTGTTTTCTGTGTCTTAAAAAATCTTTCCATAATTCCCATGTCAGGGAGAAATTTCTCTGTGTTTTCTTCCAAAATCTTTATGTTCTTAACATTTACACAAATGTCTATAGTCCATCCTAAATTTTTTGTGTGTGATGTAAGTTAAGGATTAAGTGAGTCGCCTTGACCCCCAACTGTGAATATCCAATGGTCCCAACACCAGTTGTGGGAGCCTTTCTTTTCCCCATTGGATTTCTTTGGCACCTTCATTAAATATTAATGATTTATGAGTCTATTTCAGGGCTCCTACTCTGTTCTATTGATGCATCTGACAGTTTTTACAATGTTTGACAATAAGTCTTGAAATCAAGTAGTGTTAAGTCCTTTAACTTTGTTTTTCTTTTTCCAAGATTGCTTTGACTATTCTAGGACCTTGGCTTTTCTATCTAAATTATAGAATCATTTTGTCAGTTCCTAAAACCCCACCAGAATTAAAATTGAAATTGCACTGAATTCCTAAATCAATTTGAAGAAAATTGCCATCTTTACATTAGGGAATTTTATAATCCAGAACTAAAAGAAATTATATCATAACAATGAAAGTTTTTTTGTTTTTCCTTTCTGAGTATTAGAGTTATGAGTTTATCTATTTTATAGGTAACCAGAAGGAGCTCTGGTTGCGTAGTGGTTATGAATTGGGCTGCTAACCTCAAGGTTGGCAATTCAAAACTACCAGCTGCTCTATGGAAGAAAGATGAGGCTTTGTGCTCCCGTAAAGATTTACAGCCTCGGAAACCCTGTGCAGGGTCACTATGAGTAGGAACTGACTCCATGGTACTTAACAACAATAACAATAGATGACCAAAACATTTTCATAAGTGTGTTTCTGGAAGTAAAGTTTAATTTACCTAGAAACAAATCAAGTAACTATCTCTGTGTTGTTAACATAAGTGAATAAGGAAGACATTTCCTATTCTTTGTTGCTCAAAATTCCACCATCAGACAGCTATTCTTTTGATTCAATGCATTGATTCTAGAGATAAAAATCTAGCCACCTCTAGGAAAGAGCACACTGAGGCAACTATTGCTGTTTGTTGTACAGGCAAGCTTTGAATTGGGAGAATGCAGGAAGGAGGGTTAAATGTAGGGTTGTGATTCAGAGTGGAATATTGGGCAACTAGGAGTCGGAACTGGACTCCTGGTGTGGTGCTGTGGGCTAATGCGTCAGACTGCAAAGTTGTTTGAATTGCAAGGTCGGTGGTTCAAGCTCACCAGCTGCTCCTTGGAAACCCTATACAGGGTCGCTATGGGTCGGGACCCACTCAACGGAACTTCACAACAACAACATGAGTCGGAACTGCTTTGAGTTGGAATCGACTTGATGGCACTTTAATAGCTTCATTTAAGCATAGTATTTGGGGGGCAGGAAAAAGTATATAAAAGTTCCACACAGAAAGTGAAGCTGGCCTTGTGTTCTGGAAGGGAATCTGATCAAGGATTAAAACATGATACTTAAATTTGAGGCAAAGGATTTGTGGATAGTCAAAATAAACTTTTATTTCCCTTGTAATTATTCAAAATTCTGTGGCTTACCCCAAATGCTAAAAATTATAGTTCATGTTGGACATTTGGGGTGTCCAGAGGTCACAGTCCATCTGGCTAAGTATTTCCTGGTCTACATGTAGCGTCGTTTTGATTTTCTGCTGAAGGGCTTTAGGGACTTAGAAAGGGCATTCTCAGGAGGTTCAGAAGAACTTTCTGCCAATCCGATCAACTCAAGCTCTGGCTTAGTTAGCTTGTTTCCAAAATTTTAGGCACCTTTGTTCCAAAATTAATATTTTTGAATATTCAACATATCCCTAAGGGAAAGCAAAAGACCTCCCCACCTTTGTTTCCCTTGCAAAGCAAGTCAAGATCAAGTCTTTACTGATGAAACTCTTGGCTTCCTTTTGTCCAGCTGTACTTTATCCTTGTGGCTTGGAAATCCCTCTTGGAAATCCCAAAATAGTCACAAAGGCTTGCCTCCAAGGCTAGAATTGACCTGCCTGTCTGGCTGAATTCCAGTAGAAATTTTTATTAAAATATTGCTTATTTTTTTCTTTTCAGAGACTTTTTGATTAGAACCCAAATTATATCTTTCCTCCTTTTACCATTCATTCCCAAATTAAAAGTCTTTCTTATTCTTAACTACCAAGAATATATGTTTTCTACTCTGGGCCTAATGATGGTTTTAGAGAAAGTGAAGACTTTCAAGGTAAAGATTGGAAGATATTTTAAACCCTGGAAAGAATTATCCTCCCATCTTGTAATCAATTCCCTCTGCTTCAATGGAAAACACAGTTTCATAAATCACTGGTGTTGTCAAAAGCTGGGGTGCAATAAGGAATCATGCTATCAATATCTCAATACCTCTGTAAAGCAGGAACTCATTCCCAAATTTTCTTTCAGAATGGCAGGGCTGTGATTAGCGTTAGAGCTTATTACTTTCTACAGTAATTATTGGGTTGGTTTGTCTCCATCTCCTATTATACTCTGAGTTCCTTCAAAGCCAGAACTATGCCCCATCGACCTTTACATTCCCAATCCATATCTCGATCTGGACACGTAGGAACAAATGGTGAGTGAATGAGAATTATGGATTCAAAAAAGCTATGTTGAAGTTATAACCTAAGGTACCTGTGAATGTTGCCTTTGCAAACAGTCTTTGAAGATATTGTTCATTAATAGGTCTTACCAGAGTAGGGTGAGTCCTAACTCCAGAAGTTGCACAGACCAGGAAAGATCTTCTCCTAACTGACAGAGAAAGCTTGGCCTTGCAAATACCCTGGATTCAGACTCCTCCTCTTCAGAAATGAGAGAGAATATATTTATGATCTTATAAGTTACCCTTTTGTGGCATTTTGTTACAGCAGCTCTACAAAGCTAATACAATGAATAAATTAGATCTTAGTCAAAAGACCAAAAGCAATAAATATCCTTCTTGCTAGGTAGGATAAGCACTGGACTGCTCACCACAGGTCAGTGGTTCAAACCCACCAGCTACTCCTTGAAACCCTACACAGGGTCACTATGAGTCGGAACCCACTTGATGGCACTTAACAACAACTAAGTGTGATATCCATGGTCACCTAGTTGATTCAGATTCAAATACCTTGTTTAGGGTTTCCAAGGTTGTAAATATTTAAAGGAACAGAAAGCCTCATCGTTCTCCCTCGAACCAGTGGGTGAGTTTGAACTGCTGACCTTTTGGGTAGCAGTTCAGTGATATACTACAACACAAGTGATAAGGATAGCCATTTAGCCTTCAGAACCCCCTTTTCATATGAAAAATGGAAACGATATTACAGCGTCCCTGGCAGAGTTATTTGAGGTTAAAGAGATAACTATATATGAAAATGATTGTGTTCTCTGTAAAGACCTGTGCAAATGTTTCTCTTTGTCCAGGTGCCGGGTCAGGGGCTGACTACTTTCCTTTTCTACTGTTTGACTATCACTCCAGGAAGGTTGTGTTGTTAAGTTCCATCAAGTCGGTTCTGACTCATAGCAAACTTATGTACAATAAAATGAAACACAGACTAGTCCTGTGCCATCCTCACAATTACTGCTACGTTTGAGTCCATTGTTGCTGCCATTATGCCCATCCATCTCATTTGGGGTCTCCTTCTTTTTCTCTGTCCTTCCACTTTACCAAGCATGATTTCCTTCTCCAGGGACTGATTCCTCCTGAAAATATGTCCAAAGTATGAAAGACAAAATCTGGCCATGTTGGCGTTTTAGGAGCATTCTGGCTGTATTCCTTCCAACACTGATTTTTTTGTTCTTCAAGAAGTCCATAGTACATTTAATATTCTTCTCCAATAGCATAACTCAAATGCATCAATTCTTCTACAGACTTTCTTATTCACTGTCCAAATTTAGCATCCATCTGAGGCTATTGAAAATACAATGGCATGTGTCAGGGGCACCTTAGTCCTTAAACTGATATATTTTCTCTTGAAAACTTTGAAGAGTTCTTGTGCAATAGATTTGCCTAATGCAATATGTCATTTGATTTCTTGACTGGTGCTTCCATGAATGTTAATAGTGGATACAAGCAAAATGAAGTCTTTGACAACTTCAATCTTTTCTCCATTTATCCTGATGTTATTTATTGGTCAAGTTCTGAGGATGTTTGTTTTCTTTACACTGAGGTGCAAACCATACCAAAGGCTCTGTTTTTTTTGTTTGTTTGTTTTTATCTTCAACAGTAAGCATTTTAAGTCCTCTTCCCTTTCAGCAAGCAAGGTTGTATCATCTGAATATCACAGGTTGTTAAGAAGTCTTCTTCAATCCTGATGCCACGTTCTTGGATTACTTGCTTAGCATACAAATTGAGTTAAGTATGGTGAAAGAATACAACCCTGACAAACACCTTTCCTGATTTTAAACAATTTCAGTGTCTGTTCGAATCACTGACTGTCTCTTGGTCTATGTACAGGTTCCTCATGAGCACAATTAAATATTCTGGAATACTCATTCTCTGCAATATTGTCCATACCTTGTTATGATCCACACAATTTCAAGCCTTGGCATAGTTAATAAAGAAAAGGTAAGCATCTTTCTGTCATTCTCTGCTTTCAGCCAAGATCTATCTGATGCCAGCAATTATATCTCTTGTTCCATGTCCTCAGCTGAATCTGGCTTGA
>NW_006408725.1:4896734-4897547 GCF_000296735.1 Chrysochloris asiatica
GTCCAAATTATTAACCCACAGCACCACACCAGGATGTATGGATATTCTTCTATCACAGACAACATTATACTTCAAGACAGAGCTTGAGATTTTTTTTTTTTTAATGATGAATGTGACACCCTTTCTTTTCAATTTTTCATTCCCAGCATAGTAAACCATGTGATTGTCGGATTCAAAATGGACAATACCAGTCCATTTCAGCTACTGCCTAGGAAATCTATGTTTATGTGTTCCATTTCATTTTTGGCAACTTTCAATTTTCCTAGATCATACTTCAGATGTTCCATGTTCCAGTTATTAATGGACGGTTACAGCTGTTTCTCCTCATTTTGAGTTGTGTCCCATCAGTAAATGAAGATCCAGAAAGCTTTACTCCATCCATTTCATCATGGTCAGTTCTATTTTGAGGAGGCAGCTTTAACCCATTCTTGTATTTTGAGTGCTTTTCAACCTGAGGGGCTCATCTGGTACTATATCTGACGTAATTCTGGTGCTCTTCATCATGTTTCAATATTCAATATTCTGGTGTTATCTGCCAGTGTTTCACTGTTATTCATACATAAGGATTTCAGCGGCTAATCATTCAGAAGTAGTCCACCTCTCTTTCTTCAGAATCTGTCCTTGTCTGGAAGTTCAGCTGAAATCATCCACCTTGGGCGATCTGTCAACATTCAACATACCAATGGCATAGCCTCCAACATCACAGCAACATGTAAGCCACCATGGTATGACAAAGTGACAGATGAGAGATGGCCAGGAAGATTAGGACTCAAGAAAAGTGGAATGTTTGGATGCTGATCCTAGTCTACGAGT
>NW_006408725.1:4897801-4898564 GCF_000296735.1 Chrysochloris asiatica
GACAATATGTCCAAAGTATGAGAGATGAAGCTTAGCCATCCTGGCCTCCAAGGAGCACTCTGGCTGCACTTCTTCCAAAACAATGTCATATGTAGGTATTAATATTAGCATAATTTTATAACTGAAGAAATGGAAGTTTAGAAAAATCTAAGGAATTTGCCTAAGATTGCCCAGTGATGGTGGCTCTCCTCTCTCTTCTGTTGTATAGGATCCCCATGAGTCAGAATTGATTTGATAGCAGTGAGTGTTTGTACCTGAATTGCTGTCAAAGGTTACAATCGGCTGTCCAAATTTTCTCACCTAGCTTATTTGTATCAAATTCATCCAGGAAATGATTATACTAAACAATACTGTCTTGTTATCTATATTCTAATAATACATATAACTCTTCTTTCTGTAATTCAGTGCTTATGAAAAGAACTATTGGGAGGGCTGTTTATGCCAATGAATAGTAACAAAAACAGAAATAATGACCATAATCACTCAATTATTGAGTTCATAGTATGTGCACTACATGGTTTTAATAATTATTAAAGCCATATTAAAGTGGCTATCATGCAAAGTCTTTGCCATAAACATTTTTCCTATGGGCTCTGAAATTAATTTTAAGGTGTATTTCAAAATACCTGGTAATTATATTTTAAGCTACAGTAGATTAATCAAGAGAAATGGGAACACTGTAAAAATAAGTATTAAAAGACAATGACAATTTTGTGAACTAATGGATGTGTTTAGACAAATCTGCACAAGGTCTCTTTAAGGT
>NW_006408725.1:4899934-4900855 GCF_000296735.1 Chrysochloris asiatica
GCTATACCTAAAAAAAACTCTACAGGGCAGTTCTATTCTGTCACATGATGCCACTATGAGTCGAAATTAATTTACCAGCACCAAACAACAACAACCCAAGTAAACAATCATTAATATCACTGTTCTGTCCATTTATTGATCCTTTGAATGACTCACTAACTTGACTCCTTTTAACCTTTGTTATGCAGCTTAAATTCTGTCTTAAATTATCACAATAAAACTTTCACACTAATTCCTTTACAAAACTCTCATACTCCATCCTCTCTTTTGCTTCATCTTATTTGCTTGGCAGAACATCAATCTTGGCTACTTCTAACCTCTCCTTCTTCCGTACCAGCATCTATGTGGCTGAATGTCACTGGGGAAAGACAAAAACCACGCTGACTGGTCTCATTTTAAAGTCATTATTCACAATTCAAGTGGGCCCTTAATGCTGCTTACTAGCCATATTTTATTTCCCTGTGCATTTCTCCTTCCAGATCTCCTGTCTTAGTTATCTAGTGATGCTGTAACAGAAATACCACAAATAGAAGACTTTAACAAATAGATATGTATTCTCTCACAGTTTAGGAAGTTAGAAGTCTGACTTCAGATCACCAGCTCTGGAGAAAGATCCTTGTCTCATTTCGGCATCTGTAGGCCCAGTACTCCTTAGAGTTCTCTATGTGTCTTGGTATCAATCTTCTGGATCTAGGAGCTTCACAGTGCAAGGATCCTAGGTCTAAAGGGCACATTCCACTCCCAGCTCTTCTGCTTTGGTGGCAGTGGATTCCTCTTTCTCTGCTCACTTCTATTGCCTTTTTATCTCTAAAGAAAATGATCTAAGATACAACCTAATTCTGTAGATTGCATCCCACCTCCCTAACATATAAGTGATGATTTGCAACACATTGCAACAGAATTGATCATATAAAATTACAT
>NW_006408725.1:4906799-4915349 GCF_000296735.1 Chrysochloris asiatica
TAAAGTGAGTAGAGAGAAATCTTTAACTGATGATACATGAAGTGAATTATAATCATTGTAATGAAACAAGGTGTATGATTTGTTGAATGTAAAACTGATGATCTGCCTTGTAAATTTTCACTCAAATAACAATAAAAACCTTTAAAAAAAAAAGCAAGGGGAATGGGTTTTGGAATTCCTTACATGCGTCCCTTATGACAGCAACAGTCTACACAGAGTTAAATTGCACACAGATTGAAAGGGAATCTCATTTCAGTTGGGCAGTCTGCTGAAACAAGCATGATTAGACAATGGAGACCTCTGCTGACAAGGTACTGGTAACATACAATTGTGTTCAGTCTAGTGTCATGGAAAGTGGAGGGCTGAGTGGGGTTCTGAAATACAAAATTCTAGGGCTAGAAAAAGAAATTCACCTCATGTCAACAGATGTTCAATCTGGCACTGGACCGCCAGGAACACCAATTTCTTGTTTTCTTCTTCAGCTCTCTTCTGAAAGGACTTTTGTGCTACTTATCAGTCTACCTGCATTAATCCTAACTCTGGTGAGTTTAGTTTTCTACGGTTGCTAAACTCTGACAGGTTATAGTGTGTGTGTATTAAAAACTGAATAATAACTACAAGGTACAGAAAAGAAGGAAAAAAGTGCTCTGCTGCAGAAAACTCTGGAGTATAAGGACAGTTAGTGTAAAGAATGGAGTTCTGGTGTAGCACTGCATGCTAACGTCTGTCCTGCAAAGTCAATCTGAACCACAAGACCAGCCATTCAAGCTCACCTGCCTCTCTTGGAAACCCTATACAGGGTTGCTATGAGTCGGAACTGACTCAACAGCAATTAACGACAATAATACATATGTTGTTATTTTTGTTGTTAAGTTTCATCAACTTGCTTCTGATTCATAGTAACTCTGTATAGAATTTCTGAGGAGCAGCTGGTGGGTTTGAACCACCAACTTGCAGTTAACAGTTCACCTCGAGCACCACCACTGGGACTCCAAATATTACATATAAGAACCCTATAATATGACCAAAAGAATGTAAAAAACCATGAGTGCTTGCAAGAAAAACTTTGTCCTTTTTTTATCCTGTCCACATTGTTGTTGTTGTTGTTGTGTGCTGTCAAGTCCATCCTAATACATAGCAGCTGTCATGGGTGGGACTATGTTCCTTCAAAATATCTGGTAATTTGGCTAGGTCATGATTCTCAGTGGTTTGGCTATTATGTAATGATGTAGTCATCTCCACGTGTAATTTGATGTAATTATCTTCCACTTAGGATGCAATGTAAATCCTGAACTCTCTGTTTCAATAAAGTAGGCTTAGAGTGGGATTGAATACCCTGACTCAGGTCACAGCCCTGATCTGTGCAAGGGGAGTTTCTCTGGGGTGGGGCCTGCATCACCTTTTATCTCTTGTAAGATGAGCCATGAGAGGAGACTTCCAGCAAGATGGCAGACTAGGTAGACATGCTACAGAGACTGTCTACAACAAAGATATGGGACTCCTGGTGTGGTGCTGTAGGATCTGAACCGAACTGCGAATCACAAGGTTGACAGTTCAAACTCACCAGTTGCTCTTCAGAAACCCTTTACAAGGTCGCTATAAGTCAAAATGGACCTGATGACATTAAACAACAACAGCAACCATGAAATAGACATAGAGGATTATCCTGGAAACCTGAGATTCAGAGATAAAGTTAGAGAAGTAAACTGAATGCCTTTTGGGAGAAGAAGTTGCACAGGGATGGTGAAAGAAGGAGACTGAATTGTGAGCAGACTTACAGACAGATGTGCAGTCATCTTAAAGGGCTTTAGAGAAACAGATGGTAGTTTGATGGTATAGATTGATACAGAGAGTGGAGAAGTTATGATTCCTTCTTGTTCCCACACTACCCTGGATAACAGAGGTAAGGCTGGCACCCCACTCTCATCTACCCCCCATGCAGACCCTCAAATCCAGGAGTTCAGAGACATGCAATTTGTGTCAGTGTGAGATGGGTACCAGCTGTGCCTCCTTGGTGCCTAGATTCTGGCAGGCTCTCCTCCAGATATAGAGAACCCAAAGAGCCTCCCCGCTAGAATTAGACATAATCAGCTACCCTATCCCTGGCTGCCCTCAGGTTCTTACAGACACTCAAACTAGCAACCTGAAGGTCCTCTGTGAACTACTTCTGGACTCAGTGCTAATTTCAGTGTCTGTCAGAACACACACAATACCTAGGCTATAGGAACTACATCTAGGACTGAGAACTGGCATGTGCCCCTGCTATCCAGAGTTTTCACCTATCTGGGTCCAACAACGGCACTAGATTTTGTTTGTTTTTCATTTTGTTGTTTTTATTTAGTTTTTCTTCTCATTCCCTTTTGTCCACTTCTATTGATTTTTATCCTTTCTTGCTTCACTTTTGTTTTGCCTTCTGTTTCTCATTTCCATCTCCTTCTTCAGTTTTTCCTCTTAATTTTTCTTTACTATGTTCTAATTTCTTTCTCTTTTTATCTTCCCTCTGTCTGGTTTCTTAAGTGTTCTTTTCTTATACTTTCTCTTTATTTTTCTCTTGTGCAGCTCTATTTTCCTGACTCTCTTTTCTTTTTTTAGCTATTATATTATTTTTTCTTGTTGCTACCCATTTTTGCTTACCTTTTTTCTGCTTTATTAATTCTGTTTTGCTGTTGTGTGCTAGTTTGTTTGTTCTGTTTTATTTTCCTCTTACCCCACCTGATGGGAGACAGAAACTGTGCCCATACAACTCAAAGACAACCATACCATCTGCAGCTCCTATTGGACAAGAGCTAATACCAGCCCCTAAAACACCTGATCAAGAATAGACATCAACTAACAGCCAAATGTACCCTAAACTGAGCTGCAAGAACAGTGAATGGAAAATGATGCACATGCTTCTATAGTCTAATCACATCCACTAGTAGATAATTGGTGAGAGTCTAAGAACACAGCAATATACAATCATCAATTAAATACAAATACAATAACACCACAATGTTTCAGAGACAACAGATGATTTTAACTCACCTGAAAAGTCAAAGAAAGTGGCTCAAACAAATTACCAACATGCAGAGCCAGAAAACATTTCTGGGGAAGAAAAGGAAATGGAAATACATGAGAAAGAATTCAAAAGAATGATATTTAGAGAAATATCAATGGATTTAGAGAACGATAAAGGAAATCAAGAAGAACACAGGGGGAAAAAAAACAGAAAACACCACAAGAACAGTCAAAATAAATACAAAATATAGAAATCCAGAAGATTAATACTAATATCTCAGAAATGAATATTCTACTGAAAGAGCAAAGAGTAGATTTGCGTCAATGAAAGTCTAAATTAATGAGCTTAAAGATAAATTTCTGGATACTGGTGTAGTACTGTAGGATAAGCACTCAGCTATAAGGCCAGTTTGAATCACAAGGTTGATAGCTCAAACTCATCAGTCGCTCCTCAGAAACCCTATACAGGTTTGCTATGATTCAGAATAGACGTGATGACACTTGCAACAACAACAGTAAGCTAGATAAACAATCAGATAAAAGGAATGAAGAAATCAGAAGGAAGCCTGAGATTTATGTGGGTCACCATGAAGAGGAGTAACTTACAAGTGATAAGAATTCCAGAACAGGAAGAGACAATAAAAAGCATAGAGAAAATTGTCAAAAAGTTTCTGAAAGAAAACTTTCCTTACATCATGAAGACAAGATGAAAACCACTGAATGAACTCCAACCCAGATAGACCCCAAAAGAAAATCACCAAGACATATCATAATCAAACTTTCCAAAACCAAAGACAAGGAAAAAATTCTGAGAGCAGCTTGGGAAAAACAAAATGTTACCTACAAAGAAAAACCAGTAAGACTAAACTCTGATTTCTTAGCAGAAACCATGCAGGCAAGAAGGTAATGGGGAGATATCTGCAAAATTCTGAAGAAAAAAAAATTGCCAACCAAGAATTATATACCCAGCAAAGCTGTCCCTCAAATATAATGGCAAAATTAGGATATTTGCAGATAAACAGAAATTAAAGGAATTTGTAATAACCAGACCAACTTTACAAAAAATACTAAAGGTTTTTCTTCTGTCTGAGAACCAACAAAAGCAGACAACAAACTGAGATTAACATACATGACAACAACATCCAGAACTCAATCCAGATCTAGAAGTATACAAAGTAAAATAAATCTACAAGACTTAAAATAGGGCACCACAGATATCAATTTATAATGAAGTCAACTACAAAGGAAAAAGAAGGAATAGTGTGCATACAGAACCTCCAAATGGCAAGGAAATCAAGTATATTTTGGGATAAACCAGACTGTCTTAAATGGAGAAATATAATAAATTACAGGCTAACCTCAGAGAAAACTAATATACCTTCATATCAAAATAAAAGGAAAATCAAAACCATAAGCACTTAATAAACATTAAAACAACAATGAAGAAAATGAAAAGAGTAACCACACAAAAAACGAACACAGCACAGAAACAGATGTGGAAAAAAGAAACCAGCAGAACCACACACACACACACACACACACAAACCACACAGCAAAATGACAGCAATCAATTTGTACTTATCGATAATTACACTGACTGTAAATGTGCCAGTTAAGATACCAAGAGTAACAGAATGGGTAAGAGAACAGGATCCTTCAATATGCTCTTTACTAGAGACACACCTTACACACAAAGACAAATATAGACTAAAAATTAAAGGATGGAAAATATATCAAGCTAATGATAATTAAAAAGAACAGAAGTAGCAATATTAATCTCTGGTAAAATAGGCTTTAAGGAAAAAAACCAGCATAAGGAACAAAGAAGGACATCATTATGTTATGGTCAATTGAACAACAGAACATAACCCTAATAAATATATATGCTTCCAATGAGAAAGTCTAAAAATACACAAATAAAAATAAAATAAAACTGAAGAAAGAGACAAATCTACAATGATGGTTCAATGTTAGAAAAAAAATCAGTGTAATCCACTATGTAAGTAAAACACATGATCAAAATACACATGATCAAATCTACTGCTACAGAAAAATCATTTCATACTCAACATCCGTTCCTGATTAAAACATTCAAGAAAACAGGAATAGAAGGGAAATTCCTCAACATAATTGAGGACCCTCCTTTATTTAGAGTTAACACTGACAGAAAACCTTTCCCTAGAGAAGGAAATTCGTACATATAGCCTCCTGGTGTGACAATGTAGGATCAGCTCTAGATCGTGAATCAAATGGTTGACAGTTCAAACCCATCAGCTGCTCCTTGGAAACCCTACAGAGAGTCACTGTGAGTTGGAATCTCTGGTAGCATAGTTATTACAAGTCAGATTGCTAAACTCAAGGTCCTCAGTTCGAAACTCCCAGCAGTTTCATGGGAGAAAGATGAGGCTTTCTGCTCCTGTAAAGATTTACAGCCTTGGAAACCCTATGCAGGGTCACTATGAATCGGAATCAACTCCATGGCACATAACAACCAACAATCATCCAATGAGTTGGAATCAACTTGGTAGCACTTAACAACACCCTCCAATTGAGAGAGACTATGTTTCTGTTAGTTAAAGCCATTTACTTGTGGTATTTCTGCTATAGCAGCTTTAGATAACTATGGTAGTGACTCCATGTGACAGAGTACAGCTGCCTCATAGGGATTCCTAGGCTGTAATTTGTAGGGGAAACAGCTCACCAAATCGTCCTCCTGTGGAGCAGTGGGTAGGTTTGAACTGCCAACATTCTGGTCAACAGCTGAGAGTTTGACCACTGAGCTATCAGGACTCTTCACCATTATGACTATAGATTTGAATTGTGGTGAGCAGAGGTACAATATACATTTCCTGATAAAACTTTGAAGGAGAGTTGTAATTACCTTCTAATATCTCTCCTGTACTAAATTGTAAACTCTGAGGCAAGCGCAGCTTGTTATTTGCTTCTCAGCCTTTGATCTTAGTTTTCTCATCAGTTAAATGAGATTAATAGTATCTCAGAAGGTGGTTGTAGAAGGACTAATAAAATGATCATTTATATAAACTCTATAGCCCAGTCTCTGGCACATACTAAGATATAATATATTTATGAGCTATTATGAATTAAATAGCTTAAAAGGAGAGATGGGAAAAATCATTTTCAGGCACTCTTTTATTTCAAAGTCTTTTGAACCATGGTAGAGAGGAGTGAGGAATACTGCCTGGGGAGTCTGGAGCCTGGGTTCCCTCTCTAACCTTGGCCCCTAGCCAATGACTTACATTCCCCATATGTCAGTTTCCTGACATGAAAATGAACATATTTAAATCTCAAAGATCATTTTTACCTCTAAATTTCTTTAATATTTTGTTTGCAATAAATGGTCAACTCCACTTCAATCTGGCCACACTTAACCAATAATTTCTATTTGTATTTTTTTAACAACTGAGTTCTACTCCAGAAAATTTCTCCTTTATATATGAAACTTCATGAATTCAAGAATAAAAGAAATGAAAAAAAGAAAGAAAAGAATGTAATCTTATGCCAGTTTTCTAATATGGCAAAACTGAAATTGTGTCTGGGTGGAGTCCATGGGTAGTGTAAACAGTTAATGTGCACAGGTGCTAACTAAATTGTTACAAGTTCAAGTTCAACTAAAGGCACTTCAGATGAAAGACTTGGCAATCTGCTTATGAAAAACCAGTCACTGAGAATGTTATGGAGCACAGTTATACTCTGAAAAACATGGGACCCACACTGAGTTAGAATTGACTTCATGGCAACTGATTTGTTTTGTTTGGTTGCTGTTGTTGCTGTTGTTAGGTGCCATTGAGTCAGTACCAACTCATAGAGACAGTCTCACCAACCTGAACCACCGATGTTGCAGTTCAAACCAACCTTATAGTCCAGTGCTTATCATATAGTGCTACACCAGGATTCCCTCTATTACTTGGCTAAGAATTGAGATATTGGGTGAGTTCAGTTCCAGATCTGAACAGCAACCAAGAGTCATAGTCTTGGGGGTTCCACCAGTCTCTGTCTGACCAGTACAGTGCTCTTTAAAAAAACAAAACAAAACAAACTTCTCTCACTCTGATGAGGATCTTGTAATGCAACTCTGTTCAGAGCAGTTAGTAATCATAATTGGGCACCATCTAGTTCTTATGGTCTTAGGGTCATAAAGACTGATGATGTGCATGTGGTCCATCCATCGGACTAATTGTTTCCAAGCAACTTCAATTTTCATCATTCTTCTTTCCTCCAGACAGGAAGAGACCAACAGCTGCACCTTAGCCACTCATAAGCTTTTAAGATTGTAGTCATTACTCACCAAAGTAGGATGTAGAACATTCTTTGTGGACTATCCTGTGCCAGTTGAGCATGGTGTTCCCAAGACTATGATCCTAAGTTCCCAGGCCCATTAACTCATTCCCTCAAGATGTTTGATAGCTTTACACCACCACACTCATGGATATATAAATTTGAATAGATAATAGTATTATCCTATCACAGACAGCATTGTACTTCAAAATGATCTTGAAATGTTGTTTTTTGTTATGAATGTGGCACCATTCCTCCTGAATTTGTCATTCCCAGCATAGTAAAGCATATGATTGTCAAGATTCAAAACAGTAATACCAGTCAACTCACTAATGCCTAGGATATTGATATTTATGCAAATCATTTTATTTTTGACAACTTCCAATTTTCCTAGATTCTTAATTCATACATTCCATGTTATGACTATTAATGGATGTCTGTAGCTGCTACTCTACATTTTGAATTGTGTCACATCAGTAAGTGAAGGTCCTTAAAATGTTACTCCATTCATGTCATGGTCAATTGTACTTTGAGGATACAGCTCTTCCCCAGTCGCATTTTGAGTTCCTTCCATCCTGAGGGGCTTATCTTCTGGAACTATATCTGACAATGTTCTGATGCTACTCAAAGGTTTTCAGCAGCCAACCATTCAGAGCTCTGCCTTGCCTTCTTCCTAGTCTGTCTTAGTCTGGAAACTCAGTTGAAAATTTTCCACCATGAGTGACCTTTGTTGTTATTGCTAGGTGCCACCAACTCAGTATTGACTCATACCAACCTTATGTACAACAGAACTAAGTACTGTCTGGTCCTGTGCCAACCTTAGAATCATTGCATGATTGAGCACACTACTGCTGCCATTGTGCCACTGGGGGTCTTCCTCTTTTTCTCTGACCCTCCACTTTACCAAGCATGATGTCCTTCTCCAGAGACTTGTCCCTCCTGATAACATGCTCGAAGTATGAGAGACAAAGTCTCTCCACCCTTGCTTCTAAGGAGAATTCTGGCTATAATTTTTCCAACACAGATTTATTTGTTCTTTGGTCAGTTCATGGTACTTTTAATATTCTCCTCCAACACCATAACTCAAATATATCAGTACCTCTACTGCCTTCTTTATTCATTGTCAAACTTTCACATGCATATGAGGTCACTGAAAACATCACCACAGCTAGGGTCAGTAACAGACTGACATCTTTGGTCTTGAAAACTTTAAAGAGATCTTGTATAGCAGATTTGCCTAATATATCTGATTTTTTT
>NW_006408725.1:4917149-4918616 GCF_000296735.1 Chrysochloris asiatica
CTCCTTGATATTAAAGATATTGCCTGATAATTTCTGCATTCTGTTGGGTCAACTTTCTTTGGAATGGGCACAGATATAGGTCTCTTCCAGTCAGTTGGCCAGGTAGGTGTTTTCCAAATTTCTTGGCTTAGATGAGTGAGTGTCTCCAGGGCTGCATCAGTTTGTTGAAAGATTTCAAAATGTATTCCATCAATTCCTATAGCCTTGTTATTTTCCAATGTCTTCAGTGCACCTTGGGTTTCTTCCTTCAGTATCCACTGGCTCTATCTGGTGAGGTTCGTGTGTATAGTTGTCTTTTATGTTGTTTAAAAGCAGATATTTGCATAGTGACCCTGCACAGGGTTTTCAAGGCTGTAAATCTTTATGGGAGCAGAAAGCCCCATGTTTCTCCTGTGGAACAGCTGGTAGTTTTGAACTGCTGACCTTGAGGTTAGCAGCCTGATTCATAAACACTTCTTCAATTTCACCATCACTAGCATTATGGGTTGGTGAGTAAATTTGTATAATAGTTGTATTAACTAGTCTTATGCTACCTGTTGAAATGGTTAAACATTGACCATTTCTTTTTGGTGCAGTAACTCTTTGCATTCACTCCATTTTATTTTGATGCTTTCTGCATCATTCAATATTTTACCCATATTGTTGTTGTTAACTGCTGTCAAGTCTGTTCCAACTCTTAGTGACCCAGTATAGAGTTTCCAAGAAGCTACTGGTGAGTTTGAACTGCTAACCTTGTGGTTCAAACCAACCTTGCAGTCCTGGGCTTACCCTACAGAGCCACATCAAAAGTCCATTTTGCCTGTAGAAACCTTCAAAATTACAAGGTGAGGCTTGCAGTTTTTTTTTTTCAGTTCTCACGGCTTGAGAAATGCTGAGCATGTTCTTCCCTTTCAGTTATCTAACTCTCTTTGCACATTTCATTTTAATACTTTACTTTGTTTTCTCTAGCTGCCCTTTGAAATTTTCTATTTAGCTCTTTTACCTCTTCATTTATTCCATTTGCTTTAGCATCTCTTTGCTGGAGAGCAAGATTCAGTGTCTTTTCTGTCATCTATTTTGGATGTCCTTCTGTCTTGTCCTTTTAATGATCTTTTGCTTTCTTCCTGTATAATGGTCTTCATGGCCTCCCACAACTACTCTGGTCTTCTGTCATTTGTGTCTATTTCATCAAATTTGTTCTTCAGATGATCTCTGTATTCTAGTGAGATATGTCCAAGGCCATATTTTGGCTCAGCTTTAGCCTGAACTTGCATATAAGCAATTGATGGTCTGTTCCACAGTCTGCTCCTGGCCTTGTTTTGGCTGATGATATGGAGCTTTTTCCACAGATGTAGTCATTTTGATTTATGTGTATTCTATCTGGTGAGGTTCGTGTGTATAGTTGTCTTTTATGTTGTTTAAAAGCAGATATTTGCAACAAAGAAGTGATTGATCTTGCAAAATTCTATCATGGGATCTCGAGCATCA
>NW_006408725.1:4919072-4920244 GCF_000296735.1 Chrysochloris asiatica
TTTTTTATGATGAATTTGAAGTTCTTTTTTATGATTAATTTGATGCAATTCCTCTTCAATTTGTCATTCCCGGCACAGTAAACCATGTGATTGTCAGATTCAAAATGGCCAATACCAGTCCATTTAGCTCACTAATGCCTAGAATCTCAATGTTTATGTGTTCCATTTCATTTTTGAGAACTTCCAATTTTCCTAGATAAATATTTTGTACATCTCATGTTCCAATTATTAATGGACATTTACAGCTGTTTCTCTTCATTTTGAATTGTGCTCCTACAGCAAATGAAGGTCTAGAAAGCTTTATTTAATTCACTTCATCATGGTTAACTCTACCTTGAGTAGGCAGCTCCTTCTCAGTTATATTTTAAATGTCTTCCAACCTTAGGGGCTCATCTTCTGGCCCTATATCTGACAATATTTTGGTGCTGTTTATCATGCTTCAAAATTCCATTTTCTGCTGCTATTCATAAGGTTTTCAGTGATTAAATATTTGAAAGTAGTGTGTCTTTCATTCTTTCTAGTCTGTCTTACTCTGAAAGTTCAGCAGAAACCTGTCCACCATGGGTGACCCTGCATGTATTTAAAATATCTGTGGCATAGCTTCCAGAATCACAGCAACACTAGCCAAACTGACAGAAGAGTGGTGGTGGGTAGCACTAGTGGTTTTTGAAATACTGGTAGCATAGCTTCCAGCATCACAGCAACTAGAAAGCCACCACTGTAAGACAAACTGATGGATGAGTGGTGGAATGCAATAAAAGTAGCTTAGTAGCTTACTTTTAATTAACATATATTATGTGTTTGATATGGTTTCAAGGCATAGTTTATGTAATTTCATTGTATCTCCATAATAACCCTATAAGATATGTACCATACCACTTCAGATTTGTGGATAAAAAGCTGAACAACTCAGTTTTTAAGTAATATCATAGAATACATAGCCATTAAGAGGTAAAGTTAAGACTTGAATACAGCAGGATAACTTCAGAGCCCATATCTTTAATCATAAATAAACCCATCAAATATCATGTAAATGTAGAGAAAAATTATGATAAATATGGGGTATAAGTAAAGACAATATCACATCACTGTTAAAAAGGAAAGAAAATATAAAAATTATTTCTATGCTATAATTATAACTAAGGAGTTCTGGTAGCTAGTGGTTACGAATC
>NW_006408725.1:4920379-4923637 GCF_000296735.1 Chrysochloris asiatica
ACCACCAATTATAACTGTATGAGGAAAGACCAAAAGATAATACAAAAATAAACATTATATGAGGCCATTGGATTTTTCAATTAAAAGTCTGTTAATGGTTTTTGCCATGTAAATTTCAGTTGAGAGGAAATGGCAAACACCAAGTTGAAGAAAGATGAAGAATAGTAAATGGAGTTGAAAAGGGTGAGTAGAAAGAAACGGAAATTGTTGAGGTACACTGATCTTTCAGAGACTGGTGGCGTAGGGAAGAAAACTGCATTAGCTTTTGTTAGAAGGGAAGCAAAACGAAGGGATTTGAAGCAAACCGCAAGGGGAAAAACAGGGTAGGAAAGGAAAGAAAAGAAGAAAAGGGAAAGAAAGAGGAAAGAGAGGAAAAAAGGGGAAGCAAGAAAAGGAAAGGGAACAGAGGTGAGGAGAGGAGAGAAGAGGGGAAAGGATATCTATATCTATCTGTATACTTCTGGTATGATGCTGTAGGATAAGCACTGGACTGCTAACTACAAGGTTGGTAGTTCAAACCCACCTGCTACTCCAGGGAAGAAAGATGAGGCTTTCTGCTCCTTTAAAGATTTACAGATTTGGAGCCCCTATATAGGGTGGCTATGAGTGAGAAATGATTTAATGGCACTGAGTTGGGTTTAAATATGTTGTTGTTTTTAAGTGCCATCAAGATGGTTTTGACTGGTAGTGACCCTGTATAGGATTTCTGAGGAGCAGCTGGTGGGTTTGAACGGCTGACCTTGTTTCAAACAGACCAGTGCTTTATCCTACAGTGCCACATCGGGACTCCATATATAACTATACAAATACTATACTTTTAAATATATATATATGTACGTATATAAATTATCGGTAATTCTATTTAAACAAAAGATGGTTAGAGTTTTAGTATACATGTTTCTGGATTAGTTATATTCATATACTCAAACATACATAAACAAATCACTTATTTCTTTTTACAGTGGCGTTAACATTTAGAATCTCCTTTTTGTCACTCAACAATATGTCATGAATATGTTCATTGCTCTAACATACCTTACACTTTCATATTGCATAGAATTCTGTTGCATGGTTGAATATAATTTATTTAACTTAGTCCTTGTTGATGGACAATGGGTTGCTTTGAATTTTTAGTTATTATAAACATTGTTAGGAATAGCCTTGTAAATAGAAAGGGGTTTCAAAGATTTGTGGTAAAATTTCATTATATTTTCATTCCATTTTCCACAAGCTTTTGAAAACCCTTTGTACATTCCTGTATGAATGTTCATTTGCTTCACAAATATGAACTCAGGTGGAATTTGCAGGTCAAAGAATATGCACTTAAAAAAATAAGTAATTTTTGTTATTGTTTTTGACAATATATGTACACGGAATAATCCAGCAGTTTGGACATGTACAGTTTAGTGACATTGATTATATTCTTCAAGTTGTGCAATCATTGTCGCCATCCATTTCTGGGTAGTTCCTCATCCAAAACATAAACTCACCGTCCCCTAAATTACTTCTCTTTCTTTCAAGTTGCTGTCAGTTTGATACCATATAGCTGGTATAGTGCTACTAACCACAAGGCTGGCTACTCAAACCCATGAGCTACTCCTCGGAAACCCTATACAGGGTCATTATAAATCAGAACTGACTTGAAGGCAGTTAACAACAACAACAGATATTTCATAGTTTACTAGCTAAGCTCATACCTTGCCAATTATGGTTATAAGCTTTCTTTGTAATTTTTAGACTATTTCTAATAATTAAGTTCATTACTAAAATGCGCACTTAAAAATCTCTCTTTTCTCATCACACGGTGCCTCATCAATATGGAGTGTATCATAGGAAGAATCTAGAGACACTTTTGAAGGATGTTCCAAAGGATAGGCAGCAAAACTTGTGTGATTTTAGTAGTCTAAAGCTCATCAGTGAGAGTTTTATGTTTCATATCCTGATGACTTATTCCATCAAGAAAACAGTCATTAAACCCATAGAGACACTTGGCAAAGCTTAAAAATACATTTTCAGAAACTAGGGTGTCCTAGACTCTTTGCATGAATCAAACATTATATCAATTTTTTTCCCTCCTTACACTATTTTAAATGAAAAAAAATATAAAGATATTAGCTCTAACCCCTTTGAAGATAATCATGGGAATTACACAAAAAGTTTCATTATTTGAACTCTGATTTGAGGTTTGGACAAATATTTAAATACTGATTTAATTTCAGACAAACTATAGAATACTAGCAATATATTATGCCTAATTTGCACTAAGGACTATTAGTACTATGCCTTCTAGTATTTTATAGAAATGTATTTAAAACTTGCAATCA
Organism: Chrysochloris asiatica; assembly: GCF_000296735.1. Classification (NCBI taxonomy): domain Eukaryota; kingdom Metazoa; phylum Chordata; class Mammalia; order Afrosoricida; family Chrysochloridae; genus Chrysochloris; species Chrysochloris asiatica. Next base: position 4,922,704 of record NW_006408725.1, read on the forward strand.
TATTCATCAAAAAATAGAATCTTTCAGCCTCTGTGTAAAGTGGCCTGGTGTCTAGGAATTCTGAAATTTAGTTATATTGATTTAATAAATACCTGTAGCAAGAACTAAGCAGAATATTGGATTACCCATAATATCCCATTCCTTAGCACTAAGTAAAAATATTTGAAAATTTATGAAATGAACACTCAAAGCAGTTTGGAAAATTTCTAAATATGATCATTACATTTTCATGTTCTTACTAACCTGTAACATGGTTAGAAACTAAACCATGCCCAAATTTACGTCATATATTTTTTGTTGTCCCCTGTTGAAATTTTTTTTTTTTTTTTTGGGGGGTTGGACTCAAACTTTCTATGGTTGCTTTCAGCTCACAGATAACTGAAGTTTATGTGTTTTCATTTATTTTTTTCTCAAAAGACAGAAAAACATTAGTGACTATTAGTTATTTAAATGGAGTCTTGGTGTGTTGCTATGGGTTAATGCACTGGACTACAAGGTCAGTTTGAACCATAAGGTTGGTTGTTCAAGTTCACTAACCACTCGTTGGAAATCTTATTGAAGGTCACTATGGTTCAGAACTAACTCAACAGAACTTAATAACAACAACAACGAGAGCCCAAACAGCTTGAATACATTCTTCCTGAATTTAAAGATCATCTCAAGAGCAGATTTGATACATTAGACACTAATGACTGAAAACCAGAAGAGTTGTGAGATGACATCAAGAATATTATACAGGGGAACTCAGCGTTTCCCGTATCCAGAATCCCCCATCCGCGAAGTGAAGATGCCCCGTGGAAGTCGGAGCCGCACTTCCCGGGTGGCCCCTCCGGCCAGCCGGGCACCTCAGATGAGAGTTGCCCCCAGGCCAGCCCCAGCTGCTCACCCACCAGCAGCGGCCCCACCGTCAGCAGTAGGCTCACCCGCTGCTGCC
>NW_006408725.1:4924350-4925155 GCF_000296735.1 Chrysochloris asiatica
GAAGAGGAAAAAGTCATAAAAAGGCAGGAAAGAAAGAAACATAGAAATGAATGTCAGAAGAGGCTCTGAAACTTGTTCTTGATCATAGAGAAGCTAAAGTTAATGGAAGAAACGAGGAAATAAAAGAGCTAAACAGAAAACTACAAAGGGCAGCTTGAGATGATAAGATCAAGTATTAAACAATAAATTGTGCAAAGACCTGGTATTAGAAAACCAAGAGAGAAGAACATGTTCAGCAATTCTCAAACTGAAAGAACTGATTAAAATATTCAAGCCTCAGCTTGCAAGAGTGACAGATTCTATGGGGAAAATATTGAATGATGCAGTAAGCATCAAAAGAAGATGGAAGGAATATACAAAGTCACTGTACCAAGCAAAAATTATCGATGTTCAACCATTTCAAGAGGCAGTATATGATTAAGATCTGATGGTACTGAAGGAAGATGTCTACACTGTGCTGAAAGCATGAACAAAAACACGGTTCCAGGAATTGACAGAATACAGATTGAAATCTTTCAACAAACGGATCCAGCACTGGAGGCACTCACTCATCTATGCCAAGAAATTTGGAAGACAGTTATCTGACTAACTGCTTGGCATAGGTTCACATTTGTGTCTGTTCCAAAGAGAGGTGATAATAATAATAATATCATTATTATTGCATGGAAGTAAAATTTTGCTGCAGATAACTAAAAAAAACTGCTGCAACAGTACATCAATCGGGAACTAGCAGATCTTTCAACACAGATCTGTTTGTTCTTTTGGTAGCCCATGGCACTTTCAATATTCTCCTCCAACACTATAT
>NW_006408725.1:4926093-4943264 GCF_000296735.1 Chrysochloris asiatica
TTTCACACGTGTATGAAGTTATTGAAAATACCATGGCTTGGGTCAGGCACACCTTAGTCCTCAAGCTGACACCTTTGCTCTTCAACACTTTAAAAAGGTCTTGTGCAGCAGATTTGCCTAGTGCAATACACCGTTTGATCTCTTGACTGCTACTTCCAAGAGTGTTGATGGTTAATCCAAGAAGAATCAAGTTCTTGACAATGCATATGTGTGTGTGTGTGTGTATATATATATGTTGTTGTTGTTAAGTGCCGTGGAGTTGGTTCTAACTCATAGCGACCCTGCACAGGGTTTCTGAGGCTGTAAATCTTTACAGGAGCAGAATGCCTCATCTTTCTCCTGCGGAACCGCTGGTAGTTTCGAACTGCTGACCTTGCAGTTCACAGCCCGATTCATAACCACTACGCTACTTGTGTGTATATATATATACTTGTTGTTGCTGTTGTTAAGTGTCCAGTACAGATTTTCTGAGGTTTCTGAGGCTGCAAATCCTTTAGCAGAAGCAGAAAGTCTCATCTTTCCCCTCAGAGCAGCTGGTGGACTTGAACCATTGACATTATGGTTTGCAGTCCAGTGCTTGTCTTACAGAACCACCATACTCCCATATACACAAACACACACACATATGCATAGACATATAGATAAATGTGTGCACATACCAGCCACTCTTTGGAAACCCTATCAGGGTTGCTATGAGTCAGAACTGACTTAATGGCACCTAACAACAACAACAACAACATATAAATATGCAGTATATACAATTTTCATACTTCGCACATTCCTCGTTCCAATTTTCAATGGATGTTTACAGCTGTTTCTCTTCATCTTGAGTTGTGGCCCATCAGCAAATGAAGGTTCTGTGTGCTTTTCTCCCCTGAGCTTAACTCTATTCATGTCATCATGATCAACTCTACTTTGAGGAGGCATTTTTATCCCCAGTTGCATTCTGAGTGCCTTCCCACCTTCCGGTCCTGTATCTGACAATGTTTCTCTGCTATTCATAGAGTTTTCAGTGACTAGTGATTCGGAAGCAGTTTGTCACTCTTTCTTCCTAGTCTGTCTTTGTCTGGAAGCTCATCTGAAACCTGTCCACCATGGGTGACCCTGCCGGTTATTCAAAATACTGGTGGCATAGCCCTCAGAATCACAGCAGCTCAAGCCACCACAGCACGACAGACAGACGAGTGGTGGCCATTTGGTTTTATGTTGATACTGTCACTTTAAATTTCAATTAAGATACAATCAAGATGTTCTCTCCCAAGATGGCAGCTAACAGCTGAGTGTCTTGATCCAGAATACAATTGATTTCTGGATTCCCTTTAAATTCCCCAGCTGTAAACCCTCCAATCCTCCAAACATAGCTTTGTATTTGTTTCAGAGTTCCAACACTATCTCGTGAGCCCTCTTGGTCCGGTGTTCCGTGTTGTTGTTGACCGAGCTCTGGCAGAACTTAGGATTTAATTGAAGTTGTCAAGGACTTCATTCTTCTTGGATCAACTGTCAACACTCGCGAAAGCAGCAGTCAAGAGATCAGACGACGTATTGCACTGGGCAAATCTGCTGCACAGGAACTTTTTGAAGTATTGGAGAGCAGAGATGTCAGCTTGAGGACTAGGGTGTGCCTGACCCAAGCCATGGTATTTTTAATAGCCTCATATAAATGCGAAAGCAGGACAGTGAATAAGGAAGACCGTAGAAAAATTGATGCCTTTGAGTTGTGGTGTTGGAGGAGAATACTGAAAGTGCCATGGACTGCCAAAAGAACCAATAGATCTATTTTGGAAGAAGAGCAGCCAGAGTGCTCCTTGGAGGCCAAGATGGCTAAGCTTCGCCTCTCATACTTTGGACATATTGTCAGGAGAGAACAGTCACTGGAGAAGGATGTCATGCTGGGTAAGATAGAGGGTCAGAGACAAAGAGGAAGACCCCCAACGAGATGGATCAGCCAGGTGGCATCATTGATGGCATCAAGTGTGGCAGCGGTGGTGGGGTTGGCCCAGGATCGGACATTGTTTCGTTCTGCTGTGCATGGGGTCGCTATGAGTCGGTTCCAACTCGACGGCACCTGACAACAACAACAATTTTCGTACACATACATATATATAACAGAGGAGTCCTGGTGTGGTGCTGTGGGTTAAATACACCAGACTGAAAAGTCATTTGAATTGCAAGGTTGGCGGTTCAAGCTCATCAGCTGCTCCTCAAAAACCCTCTAAAGGGTCAGTATGGGTCAGAATTGACTTGACGACACTTAGCAACAACAAAATCCATATAATAATATATATTCATGCATTCTGATTCTATTTATAAAAGTTTTTGTGGTATTGATAAATTAGTAAATCAAAATGACGTTTCAGTAATCCTAATTAGTTATTTGATCACTCTTCCCACAGTCAAAAATATTTGTTTTCTGAAGATGAAGCAATGCAGCATCGTAAACATTTTAAATTTATACAAAACTGCTGGATGAAATGTAACTGAGGTACCTTATGGAAAGAGGAACACTTTCATGATATTTAGTAACTTACTAGAGTTGTGGACCTTAGTTATTTGAAATTAAATGACTTGTTGCATGTGCACAGAAACAATGCTCATTTCAAGGTGTTGAGAAGTAAATGCATTTGTATTTTGTTAAGAAAGATAATTAAATCACTAATGGAAATAAAAGAAGGCACCCCGGTGGCACAATGGATAACCCCTTTGCTGCTAACCAAAAAATCTATAGTTTGAATCTACCAGAAAATCCATAGGAGAAAAAAATGTGGCAATCTGCTGTAGAAAAGATTCCAACCTATGAAACCCTTTGGGGCTGTTGTACTCTGTCTTATAGAGTCTCTGTGAGTCAATGGCACAAAACAAGAGCAACAACAGGTAATAAAAGTAATACGAAAATAATGCTTAATGCCTAGTTCAAAGTGTTAGCATGAAAATTAACTAAAATAATGGATGCAAAGGGCACATACTCTATAATTGGCGTTGTAGATGCTCAGTAAGTATCAGCTGTTGAATGAAGTGGTACTACATTCATTGTCTGAATTCAAATCCTGTGTGGCTGGTGGGACTTGACTATTTAAATCCTAGGATCTTAATTTCTTCATTCATAATATGGAGATGATGATAGTGTTAAGGTTGCTGTGAAGATCAAATAAATGCAAGATTACCTAGCATATAGGAAGTTCTTTTTTGATTATTTTTACCTTTTAGTACCTCTAATTAGGAGTCCTGGTGTGGCACTGGATTGCAAAGTCAGTTTGAATCGCAAGGTCAGTGGTTCAAGCTCACCAGCCACTCCTTGGAAATCCTATACAGGGTCGCTATGGGTTAAAACCGACTCAATGACACTTAATAACAACAACTCCAAATGAGATGATCCTGCTTTGACTTTTACTAGTAGGATTCACATATGCTTTATTTTATCAATTAAGATTTAAAATGTAGGACAATATAGTTTGTGGGGTTTTACAGGGGTGGTAAAGGTGAGGAACTTCATTTGCATCCTTTTCCCTTCCTAACCGTGCGGTAGCATGAAACCAAAATTCTATAAATGTAATTCAAACAGTTTGAACTGTAGTTATGTTAGTCACTGAAGTAATGAAGAGAGGAAAAATAATCCCTTCTCACTTCATCCAGAGGAATCCCCCAAAAGGGAAAATTAGATGCTTTTTTTTTTTTAATCATTTGCTAACATTTTATCATTGAAATAACTAATCATCCGTATGTCTTCTCAAAAACAAAGTGCTTTTGAAAAGAATATCTGTATTCCTCATGTTCGCCCTAGTCTATGAACACTAGGGAGGATTCTAGGACAACCATCACACACACACACACAAACACAGCTTGGTGACTGCTTGGCTGAGGTTTTGATTTTCAAGCCATTTGAAAAGCAACAATGCCACCTGTTGGATACAAGAAGCAAGCTAACAATGTTGCCTTTGAGTAAATTCTAACTCCTAGTGACCCTTTATAGTGTTTCCTAGGAGTGGTTGGTGGAATTGAACCACCAACCCTGTTGTTATTAGTCCAGTGCTTGTCATACAGCACCGCACCAGGACTCCAACCCAACTGCAATTCTTGTTTATTCATTTAGGCAATGATGTTAAGTGTTTGGCTGGTGTACAGGAAAGAAAAGAAAGAAAATCAAAACCAAAAATCCATCCTTACTTGTCTCCATCTAGTAAAATAAATGAAAGGTTGTTTCCATGCATAGCCCATGGACGGTTCTCTGTTTTAAAACCTGTCTTGCCCAGCTCCCAAATCCTTCCAAGAGCAGACATTCTCTATTTTGGAATTTTCACTATTGTTCTTTCATAGCTTGGGGGATCATTCTCTTTACGGGACTAATAAAAACAAGAATAGCCTCCTCAAACATCTGTCACTAAACTAAAAGAAGATTGTTACTTTTGATTTTTAAAAAGTGCTTGATTTCATAAATCAGCAAATAGGATTCCCGGCCTGTAGCACTTCTACAGCTCCGTACTCCTCGTTTTGTGGTTGCTAACCAATAGATCTGTTTTGGAAGAAGTGCAGCCAGAGTGCTCCTTGGAGGCCAAACTTCATCTCTCATACTTTGGACATATTGTCAAGAGGAAATAGTCACTGGAGAAGGATGCCATGCTGGGTAAGGTCAGAGAAAAAGAGGAAGACCCCTAACGAGATGGATTGGCCAGGTGGCATCATTGATGGTGTCAAGTGTGGCAGCGGTAGTGCGGTTGGCCCTGGATCGGACATTGTTTCGTTCTGCTGTGCATGGGGTTGCTATGAGTCGGTTTCAACTTGATGGCACCTGACAACAACAACATAGTTACTATTCTCTGAAATGTTGCTAAGAGAGAAAAAAAATCAGAGTTTGATGCTCTGATAGTGAAATAACATCTGAATCTTAGTCCCTGAACCAGAAAATCCAGTTTCTGTTTGGGGGACCATTTTAGAGATTTTTCAGAGTTGGAAGTTTGTTATTGTTGCTCAGGATGGCACCTCACCACTTACCAATGCATTAGCCATAAGAGGTAACGCTGGATGATGGTGCTTTTCCATTGTCAGCAAGTGAAGGATGAAGTTAACGCTTGTCTGGGACTCCTGCAGTAGAGAAAATCAGGAATTGCTTGCTGCCATTGTCACCTTTATTGAAAATCCAAATGGGCATAGCAGATGGGTATTAACAGTCACATTATCAAAAAATAGAAAGGGTCTAAAGGAAACAAGCTTCTTAAAATGCAGAAAGTGTCTAAAAAATACAGGTACCCCCCCCCTTTTTTTTTTAAATCTTTGGGTAAGATATTTTCCCTAGGACCTGTTTGCAGTGAGAATCAGTTTTGCTATCCAGGTTGCAAAGTCTATCCTACTAGGATAAAGAACAAGATAAGCATGCATTCAGAATAGCATATGTCAATATGTGTGTATATGAATCCAAATCAGTACAATACAAATAATGTGCACTGTTATATGGTGGTATGAGTGCTTTGGGAGTTTGTAGGTTAAATACATTCCAACCGAGATACACAGAAATGTCTAACACGAGGAAGCTCAAACTGGAAAAGTTAGGACAAGGAAAGTGTGGGGTCCAGTATATAACAGAAAGCCTGAGTGTGGGAGTCACTAGGGCTGCTTTGAAAAAAATTCTTATTCTCCCAGCTATATGGTACCAACAAAAATAAGCTACAGTCGAATCAATTCCAATATATGGCAACTCCATAGGTGTCAGAGTAGAACTGCGCATAGGGTTTTTGATGTCTGATTTTTTGGAAGTAGATCACCAGAACTTTCTCCCAACATGTCTCTGGGGGGATTTGAACTACCCACCTTCCTGTTAGCAGTCAATTGATTTAACTATTTGTACCAACCAGGGGTTCCAGGTACATAGTGGTGGTGGTAGTGGTTGTGTACCATGGAGTCAGTTCCAACTCACAGCAACCCTGTATAGGTTTTCTGAGGCTGTAAATCTTTACAGAAACAGAAAGCCTCACCTTTCTCCTGCAGAGTGACTGGTAGATTCGAGTTGCTTACCTTGTGCTTAGCAGTCCAGTTGGTAATTCACTAGACTATCAGGGTTCCTTAGCTACATGGTAGGTATGCCTTTTCCTGCCTCGTTTGAAGTTAGGCATGGTTATATATGACTTTATGGAGTCCTTGTGTAGGATAAGCACTGGTCTGCAATGTCTGTTTGAACTACAAGGTTCGTGGTTCAAATTTACCAGCTGCTCCTTGGAAACAGGAACTGACTCAATGGCACTTAATAACAACGACAACATCTATGACTTATGCCAGAAAAATGTGAGGGAAAACAGTGCATGTCCCTTCTGGGCAGAAGTTTGAAAAGCCAAGGCAGGATTTTCCAGGTTTACATTTCCTGCCTCTGTCATTATAGATGGATATGTTGATATGGGGCTTTCTCATCTTGATCCCTGTGTAACCAAGAAGATCAGAGTCCCCTTGTTGACTTGTATTGGGCATATGTTTTTGTTGTAGTAAGCCATCAAAATTTTAAGGTTCATTTGTTACTGTGTAGCATGACATAACCCATCTGACTGATACACAAGGTCCCCATGGACTATATGAAGCAATTAGCTACTAAAAGTCAAAACAGGAAGGACACTTTTAAAGATCCTAAAATTAGAAAGCATTCATTTGTTGGGAGGATAGAGAATAAGGTATACTTTAAAAAAGTCACAGAGAATGTTTCATGTGAAGTGATTAATAACAGCAAGAACTGGCTTATAAATGTATTTCCAAATCTAAACGTCCTTGCACTGAATCACATTGTTTCCCTATTCCTCCTACCCTCCCCACCCCGCCCCCCATAAGCAGCTTCAATGAAAATGACAGTAGTAACAACAATAAAGCAGGGCTACTTTTCAGATGTCTCTTTCCTCTCTGGTATAAATATTTACTTTATTATTTTTTTTATCAATTCAACTCCCTGCTTCTACCTTTTTTCCACATGAAGTCCCTTCATACAACAGCCAGCACATTTTTTTAAAAAACGTAAGTCAGACCATGGCACTCCTCTGCTCAATGCTCGCTAATGGTTCAGATTTTTGTTGCTTTTTGGTGTCGTTGTTAAGTGCCATTGAGTTGGTTCCAACTCATGGTGATCTTGTATAGAGTTTCCAAGGAGCAGCTGGTGGATTTGAACTTTAATGTGCCAGACTGCAAAGCCCTTTGAACTGCAAGGTCGGTAGTTAAAGCTCACCGGCTGCTCCTTGGAACCCCTATACAGGGTCACTATGGGTTGGAATCGACTCGACAGCACTTAACAACAACAAACTTCAGTTTTAGTAATCCAGTGTTTATCCTACAGTGCTATACCATCAAATTGATTACTACTCACAGCGACCTTGGTGGTGGTGGTATGCCGTGGAGTCGGTTCCGACTCATAGCGACCCTGAACAGGGTTTCCAAGGCTGTAAATCTTTACGGGAGCAGAAAGCCTCATCTTTCTCCCGTGGAACAACTGGTAGTTTCGAATTGCTGATCTTGAGGTTCGCAGCCCGATTCGTAACCACTACGCTACCAGAGCTCTGTATATACAACAAAATGAAGTTTTCTGCCTTGCCCTAGACCATCCCCACAATCATTGCTATGTTTGAACCCATTGTTGCAGCCATTGTGTAAACTCGATCTTGTTGAGGAGCTTTCTCTTTTTCACTTTCCCTCCACTTCGCCAAACATGATGTACTTCTTCAGGGACTGAGACCTCCTGATAACATGTCCAAAGTACGTGAGACAAAGTTTCACAACCTTGCTTCTAGAACTGTACTTCTTCCAGTACAGATTTATTCATTTTTCTGTAAGTCCCTGGTATATTCAATATTATTCACCAACACAATACTTCAAAAGGGTCAATTTTTTCTCAGCCTCTTTATTCATTGTAATTGAAAATATCATGGCTTGGGTCAGGTCCACCTTAGCCCTCAAAGTGTCATCTTTACTTTTTAACACTTTAGAAAGAATTTTTGCATCAGATTTGCCCAGCACAATACATTGTGTGATTTCTTTAATGCTGCATCTGTGGGTGTTAATTGTGGATTCAATCTTTTCTCCATGTTTTTCATTGGTCCAATTGTGAGTATTTTCATTGTCTTTGTCTTGTGTAATCTATACTGAAGGCTGTAGTCTTTGATCTTCATTAGTAAGTATTTCAAATACTCTTTACCTCCAGCAAGCAAGGTTGTGTAATGTGCATATCACAGGTCATTAATGAGTCTGCCTCCAATCTTGATGCCACGCTATTCTTCATATAATCCTTTTTTTGATTATTTGATCAGCATACAGATGAAATAAGTATGATGAAAGGATACAACCATGACACACACCTTTCCTGATTTTAAAACATTCATACAGAACCCATTGTTCTGTTTGAATAACTACTACTTGGTCTAGGTACAGGTTCTACATGAACATAATTAAGTGTTCTGGAATGTCCATTCATCACAATGTTGTCCATATTTGTTATGTTCCACACAGTCGAATGTCTTTGAACAGTCAATACTGCTATTATTCAAATTTACACATCAACCACAAAAGCCAGTGATGATGAAATTGAAGGATTCTACTAACTTCTTCAGTCTGAAATTGATCAAACATGTAATCAAAACACATTTATAATTACTAGCAATTGGAATGCAAAAGTTGAAAACAAGGAGGAAGGAGCCATAGGTAGAAAATATATGGCCTTGGTAATGGAAATGATGCTAGAGATCACATGATAGAATTTTGCAAAATCAGTAACTGACTCATTGCAAATACTTTTTTCCAGCAACATAAAAGGTGACTATACACATGGATCTCAGCATATGGAATAAACAGGAATCAAATTGGCTACATTTGTGGGAAAATACAATAGAGAAACTCAGTATCATCAGTCAAAACAAGGCCAGGGGAAGACTGTGGAACAGACCACCAACGGCTTAGATGCAAATTCAGGCTAAAGAAGAAGAAAATTCAAACTTGGTCACAAGAGCCAAATTATGACCTTGAATATACCCCACCTGAATTTAGAATATTTAAAAATTAAGAATTATACAGACTATCACAAGATCAGGTTTGATGCATTGAACACTAATGACTGAAGACTAGAAGAGTTATATAATAACATCAAGAAAAGCATAGATGATGAAAGCAAAACATCATTGAAATGCCAAAATGGATGCAAGAGGAGATTCTGAAATGTGCTTTCCAGCATAGAGATGCTAAAGTGAATGGAAGAAATGAGGAAGTAAGAGAGCTGAATAGAAAATGTCAAAGGGCAGCTCCAGAAGACTAAGTCAAGTATTATTGCGAAATGCACAAATCCATGGAGTTAGAAAATCAAAAGGGAAGAATATGCTCAGTATTTCTTAAGCTGAAAGAACTGAAGAAAAATGCAAGCCTCCACCTGCATTATTGAAGGATTTTATAGGCAAAATGGAGTGTTGGTGTGGCACTGTAGGATAAACACTGGACCACAAGTTCATTTTGAACAGCGAGGTCAGCAGTTTAAAATTACCAGCTGCTCCTAGGAAACTGTATACAGGGTTGCTATGAATGGGAACCAATGCAATGGTACTTAACAACAACAACAGCATAGGCAAATTTTTGAATGACCCAGGAAGCATCAAAAAAAGATAGAAGAAATACACATAATTACTGTACCAAAAAGAATTAGCCAATGTTCAATTATTTCAAGAGGCAGTATATAAGTAAGAACTGATAGCATTGAAGGAGGAAGTCCAAGCTGCACTGAAGGGATTGGTAAAAAACAAGGCTCAAGGAGTTGATATAATACAAATTGAAATGTTTCAATAAACTGATGCAGCACTGGAAGTGCTCACTCATCTATGTCAAGAAATTTGGAAGACAGATACCTGACCAACTGATTGAAAGAAATCCAACTTGTGTCCATTTCAAAGAAAAGTGACATAATGAAAATTGGAAATCTTCAAACAATATCATTAATATTACATACAAGTAAAATTTTGCTGAAGATAATTTTTAAAGCAATTACAGCAGTACATCAACAGGGACATGCCAGAAACTTAAGCATGATTCAGAAGAGGGTGTGGATGTAGGAATATCATTGCTGAAGTCAGATGGATCTTGGCTGAAAGCAGAGAATACCAGAAAGATGTTTACTTGTGCTTTATTTACTATGCAAAGTAATTAGACTGTGCGCATTATAACAAACTATGTATAACATTGTAAAGAATGGATATTCCAGAACATTCATTCAATTGTGCTCACAAGGCACCTGTACATAGACCAAGCAGAACAATGGGATACTGAATGGTTTAAAATAGGGAAAGGTATGCATCAGTGTTATATCCTTTCACCATAACTTATTCTATCTGTATGCTGTACAAATAATTTAAGAAGCTGGATTGTAGGAAGAAGAACATGACATAGAGATTTGAGAAAGACTCATTAATAGCCTGTGATATTCAGATGACACAACCTGGCTTGCTGAAAGTGAAGAGGACTTTCAGTGTTTACTAATGAAAATCAAAGCCTATAGCCTTCAGTATGGTTTGCACCTCAATGTAAAGAAAACGAAAATCCTCACAACTCAACCAATCAATAACACCATATGTGGAGAAAAGATTGAAATTGTCAAGACATCGATTTGCTCGGATCCACAATCAATGCTCATGGAAGCAATAGTCATGAAATCAAATGACATGTTGCATTAAGCAAATCTGCTGCAAAGACCTCTTCAAAATGTTAAAGAGCAAAGATGACAGTTTGAGAACTAAGGTGTACCTGACCGAAGTTATGGCATTTTCAGTTGCTCCTACGCATGTGAAAGCTGAACAAGACTAAGGAAACCATAGAACAATCCATGAACTTGGATTTTAGTGTTGGTAAAGAATATTGAAAGTACCATGGACTGCCAGAAGAACAAACACATCTGTCTTGGAAGAAATACAGTCAGAACACTCTTTAGAAGCCAGAATTTTAAGACTTCATCTCTTATATTTTAGACATATTACCAGGAGGGACCAGACCTTGAGGAAGGACATCAGAACTGGAAAGTGGATGGTCTGTAAAAAGGAGGAAGACCTCCAACAAAATTGATAGACACAGTAGCAGCAACAATGGGCATAACATTGATTATGAGGATGGCTCAGGATGGGGCACTGTTTCTGTTCAGCACAGGGTTGCTATGAGTTGCAACCAATGGCACCTAACAACAACAAGGAGAAAAAAGATAAATATCTAAGAGTTTTTACATAAAGTCTTTTTTTTAATATAGTTTTCCAAATGTATAGATGTATCCCTTTTTTAATGCTAAAGTGTCCTTTCATTTTAAAATAATGATGGCAGTTTCTTGTTTTCCCTTTTCTTTGTTCTCTCTTGGCAAGATGAAAAAAAATTCAGAATACACTATAATTTTCAATTTTAAATATTCTAGAATTCCCTATTTTGTCGATGTCATGAATTGAACTGTGTCCCCTTTATTCTCCACTCCCCCCATAAAATACATGTCAGCTTAGCTGGACCATGATTCTCAGTGGTTTGACAGTTGTGTGATGATCCCCAATGATGTGATCTGATGTGATAAATCAATAAGAGAATTAAAGGTGGAATGTTATAGTTGTTGTTAAAGTGCCATTGAGTCAATTCCAACTCATAGCAACCTGGTGGGTTTGAACCACCAACCTTGTGGTTTAGTGTTTACCCTACAGCATCACACTAGGATACACTACCCTTAATCTTAACAGGACCCTGATCTGATGTAAAGGAAATTTCCAGGGGTGTGGCATGCTATACCTTTTTTCTTACAAGAGATAAAAGGAGAGAAAGTTAGCTGAGAAGAGCAACTTATTACCATCAAGAAAGGAGAACCAGAATAGAACGCATACTTTGGACTTGGGGTCCCTGCACTTACAGCTCCTAGATCCAAGAAAAGATTCATTCTTAGACACATGGAGATTTTCTAAGATTTCTGGGCCTACAGATGCTAAAAGGAGACACGAACCTTTCCCCAAAGCCAACAAAGAGAAAAAGCTTAGTGTTGGCTTAGTGGTGACTTCTCACCTCTTAAAATGTGAGAGAATAAATATCTGTTTGTTGAAACCATCTACTTGCAGTGTTTCTATTATAGCAGCACTGGATTACTAAGACAGTCAAGTAGTAAACTGAAACCAAGAGAAATGTCATGACACCTATAGGTTCATAGATCAAAGTTTTAGTAGAATTGAAACTAAAACTTATGTCTCCTGACTTGTAGCCAGTTTTATTTTCGTTACAAAAAAAAATGCCTTTCTCCAAGAAGCGCTTTGAGATAAACCCCCACCCAGCTACTACCACTTTGATTCTACTATGTGCTCGACTCCTTGATTTGTGCTTTCTAGACCACTAGGCATTTTGTGGTTTGGCTAGAAAAATCAAGTCTCCTTTTCCTCAATTTTCTTTCTTTATTTTCCCTGAGAAAAGGGATGTGATCAAGATTAAATAACTTTTGCTTTTTGTCTTCAAAAATAATGACTACTGCTATTTTTTTGTTAACTCTACTGTTGTTATTTTTTATTGTAAACTTTTATAAATAAAGTTTACTAAACCAGAAAAGCAAACCCAATACTGTAAGGTTGAGTCCAACTCACAGCAACCTTATAAGGCAGAGTATAACTATTCCAAAGGGTCTCCAAGACTGCAAATCCTTATAGGAGCAGACAGCCGCATCTTTCTCCTGCCAAGTGGTTGATGGGTTTAACTGGTCCAATGCTTAACCCACCATGCCACCAGGACTACTTATAGTTTATAAGGAATAGAAAAAGCAATGTCTAAATATGTACTTGCTGGTAAAAGGCAAACGCACAACTACCAATACAGAAGAGCATAGAGCAAAGTGTATGTCTCAATACTGTCTATTCCCTAGAGAGAATCATGGTCAACAATTTTGCATATATTCTTCTAGCTTGTATATAGTTACACATGCAATTGAGTACTATTGTAAGAATAACATGGAAAACCTGTAAAAACCCAAATCCAAACCCATTGCCATCAAGTTAGTTCTGACTCATAGCAACCTTATAAGAAGAGAATTGCTCCACAGGGTTTACAAGATTTCTGCTCCTGTAAATATTTACAGCCTCGGAAACCCAGTACAGGGTCATTATGAGTCGGAACCAACTCCATGGCACATAACAATAACAACAACAATCTTAACAGGAGACTGCCATCCTTTCCTACAGATTGGCTTGTGGGTTTAAACTGCTGACCTTTCAGTTAGCAGCTGAGCACTTAACCAGTGTGCCACCAATGCTCCTCACAAAACCTCTACATTTGTGAAAAAGAAAAACTATACAATAACCCCACTGGGGCAGGATCAGACCCAAATTTGAAAAGTTAACCCAGGCCAATCCTGGACTTTTTCTTACTAGACGAAAGGGCTGAACAGATGCATGGAGTAGGTGGAAAAAGAAAAAGGAAGGAAAGGAAGCAGATCTGTGTGGTTCCACCCCCAGATGCAATTTGGACAATTTGAACTTCCTCAGGAGGTTGTGAAGGCAAGAGACCAGTAGGTAGCAAAGAATATCACCTATTAGGGGAGAGGCAGATAGAAAATCATTGATTTTTCAGTCCAAACCACCCTTCCCTGGCTGTGTGGGATTTTTGTTGTTGTTTGGTTTCTTTTGTTTTGGTTGTTTCATTGTTTCCTTTATCTTGTATTACATGACCAAAGACAACAACTATGGCCATACAGTCAAGACATAACTGTACCCTTAACAGCCCCACGAATTGGGCAAGAGCCAATATCAGCTGATATGCAACAGAAGAGCTTCTACAACTACCACCTGAAAAAAGCACTCTGAATTGAATTTTATGAACAGTTAACAGAGAAGCCCATCTACTAATCATACTTACCAGGAGGCAATTGGTAAGTGCCTAAGAATACACCAACATACATTCATCTAATTAATACAAATACAACCACACCATAATGCCTAAGAAGCATCAGAAAATTGTTGCTCACATGCAGAAACAAGACAGACTGTCTCAAACAAAAAACCAATTGGGAGAGTTCGAAATTGATTTGATGGATAAAAGTCACTGGAACTACGTGAAAATGAATTCAGGAGAAGACTACTGTGGTACATCCAAATGTTCCACAGAAAGGTCAAGGAAACTAAGGAAGAAGTCAGAAAAAGTGCTACAGGAACAATCAAACAAAATCGATATAGCATTGGATATACAAAACCTGCAAACATCAATCCAGATGATCAATTCTAAAATATCAGAAATGGACAATACACTGAAAGGGCAAAGGAATAGAACTGAACCAATGGAAGTCAGAATTAGTGAACTTGAAGATAAATCTCTCAATACAGCTAAGATAGAAGAACAAACAGAAAAAAGAATGAAACTATATGAAGAAAGCTTAATATTAATGTGAAATAACTTGAAGAGAAATAACCTATCAGTGACTGGAATTCCATAACAGGAAGAGGCAAAGAAAAACCACAGAAAAGATAGTCAAAATGCTACTGGGAGAAAATTCACTTAACATCAAGAAAGATGAGAAGATAAACATTCAAGTTGCTAAACAAACCCCAAGCAGGATAGACTCCAAAAGAAAACAACCAAGACATATCAAAGTCTCCAAAATTAAAGACAAGGCAAGAATCCTGAAAGCAGCTAGGGAAAAACAAAATGTTATCTATAAAGGAAAACCAATATGACTAAGCTCTGGCTTCTTAGCAGAAACCATGCAGGCAAGAAGGCAATGGGGATACATATGAAAATTTCTGATAGAAAAACTGCCAAGCAAGAATTATAGACTCAGCAAAGCTGTCCATCAAATATGACAGTAAAATTAGAACATTTCAGGATAAACAGAAATGAAAAGATTTTGTAAAAGCCAAGTCAGTACTTCAAAATATACTAAAGGGAGTTATTTGGACTAAGAACCTGTAAGAGAAGGCAGCAACCAGAGATTGATATACGTGACAACAGCACCCAGAATTCAATCCAGATATGGAAGAGTCCAGAGCAAAACAAAACAGCAAGACTCAAAATAGGGTCTATGAGCAGAACAACTAAAAGGCAAAAGAAGGAAAAATTATAGTGACAGAGTTTCAGGTGGTGAGGAGGCCAGGTCAATTTCAGGATAAAATAGACTGTTTTAAACTGAAGAAGAAATTAATAAAGTACAAGGTAACCTCAAAGAAACTTAATACATCTTCCTATCAAGTCAAGAAAAGGAAAGCCCAAGATTTTGGAAACATTAAAACTATGAAGCAATAGAAACAACAACAACAAACAGCACAAGCAAAATGAACACATCAAGCAAGCAGAACAAAGAAACCAGGAGCACCACAAAAACATCAAAATGACAGCAACTAATTGATACCTATCAGTAATCATACTGAATGTCAATGGATTAAATACACCAATCAAGAGATAGAGAATAGCAGAATGGATAAGAAAATGAGATTCTTCAATATACTGTCTGCAAGAGACACACAAAGACAAAAGCAGACTAAAAATTGTTTATGTTGTTGTTAAGTGTCATCAAGTCAGTTCCAACTCATAGCAATGCTGTGAAGCATTTCTGAGGAGCAGCTGGTGGATTACAACTTCTGACTGTGGTTCGCAGTCCAGTGCTGATCCTACAGTGCCACACCAGGAGTCCTAGATCTAAAATTAAAGGATGAAAAAAATAAATCTAGCTAACGTCAATAAAAAATGAGAAGGAGTAGCAATAGTAATCGTGGAAAAAATAAACTTTAAGGCAAAAACCAGCATAAGAGACAAAGTACATTATCTCATGATTAAAGGGTCAGCTGAACAAGAGGACATAACCACAATAAATGTCTATGCTCCCAATGAAAAGTCTTCAAAATACATAAATCAAACCCTAAGAGAATTGATGAAAGAAAAAGACAACTCCACATAATAATGGGAGGTTTTAATACACCACTTTTGAAAAAGGACAGAACCAGAAAGAAACTCAACAAGCACATAGAGGAACAAAGCAACACAATCAATCAACTTGACCTCACAGATTTGTACAGAGCATTCAAACCAACAACAGCACAATACACATCCTTTTCCAGTGTACATGAAACAATTTCCACAATAAGTCAGGTGTTAGGCCACAAAGTAAGTCTCCATAAGTTTTCAAACATCAAAATACTATAAAGCATCTTCTCAGATCACAATGCTATAAAATTATAAATCAATGATAGGAAGATCAAGGAAACAAACTCAAACACATGGAAACTGAATAACACCCTGCTTAAAAGCTACTGGAGAGTAGCACAAATAAAAATAAAAATGAAATTTAAAACTTGCTAGAAACAAATGAGAACAAAAACACAACATACCAAAACCTATGGGACATAGCAAACGCAGTACTGAGAAGGGAATTTATATCAATGAATGCATACATCCAAAAAGAAAGAACCAAAACCAACACACTAACACAACACCTCCAACAATTAGAAAAAGACACATGAAGTAATCCAACAGTTAACAAAAGAAAAGAAATAATAAAGATTAGAGCAGAAATAAATGAAATAGGAAACAGAAAAACAACAGAAAGAATCTTTAAGAAAAGAAGCTGATTCTTTGAAAGGATTAATAAAATTGATAAACCACTGGCAAATCTAACAAAAGGAGAAAGGGAGACAATGCAAATAACACACATAAGAAACCATATGGGTGACGTCACAACAGAACCAATGGGGGGAAACAGGATAACAACAGAATACTATGAAGACTTATACTCCAACAAATTTGAAAATCTAGAGGAAATGGCTACATTTTTAGAAAAGTGCTACCTATCAATACTTACACAGAGTGAAGTAGAAAACTTGAAAAGACCTATAATAAAAGAAGATATTTACCAGGTCATCAAAAACTCCCAAGAACAACAAAAAGTCCAAGCCCTGGTGGCTTTACTGGTGAATTTTATCAAACATCCAGAGATTTGACACCAATGTTACTCAAACTATTCCAGAATATAGAAAAGGATGGATATATAAGGAGCTCTGGTAGCGTAGTGGTTACGAATTGGGCTGCGAGCCACAAGGTCAGCAGTTCGAAACTACCAGCTGCTCCATGGGAGAGAGATGAGGCATTCTGCTCCTGTAAAGATTTACAGCCTCGGAAACCCTGCTCAGGATAGCTATGGGTCGGAACCAACTAGACGGCAATTAACAACACACACACACACACACACACATATATAT
>NW_006408725.1:4949254-4950216 GCF_000296735.1 Chrysochloris asiatica
TGCTGGTGAGCTTGAACTTCATACTTTGCAGATCAAACTGACTTAATTTGCACCATTAAACAGGTGCAAATCAAAACAACATCTTATACTAGCATTAACAACAAAGTTAAAAAAAACATAAATAAAACCTAGAAAACAACAAATGGTCAAGGGGGTGTGGAGAGACTGGAGCCCTCCTACATAGCTGGTGGGACTGTAAAATGGTTCAACCACTCTGGAAAATGGTATGGTGCTTCCTCAGAAAATTGGAAGCAGAAATACATTATGATTTATCAATCCCTCTATTTGGTATATATCCACAAAAAATACAAGCCAGAATACGAGTAGATACATGTACACCAATGTTCGTCACAGCACTATTTACAATGAAGGAGAGGGAAATACACAAGAAGGAGGAGGGTAGCAGATAAACAATGAAGACAGGGTAAGACTTAAGGAGGTATGCATGGACTAAATGGCAAAGAGGTAAATAGTGATTTATCCACAACATTGGAACAACAATGCTCCATGATATGGGATCGAGAAATCATCTGAATGCATAAAGGAGGAGAAAAATGTTTAGCTGCTTGATTGTCTTGTGGATATTGGTTTCCCCTGCATACTATTGTAAATAGACATTTATGTGTGATAGAAATGAATATTGGGAATTATGATTACAGAGTTCTTGTAAGCCCATCTTCAGCCTATAATTGATTGGCTTAACTCACAAAGGAATTTGAATTTGCCCAAGGAAATAAGCTTCTTATTAAGCATTTGTGAACTGGACCTTTCCTTATGGGTGCAGTTGCTCAAAATTCCAACTGAAATACAAGGATTTTTCATCTCAAGGATCAAACTTATTTCCTCAGTGCACTGGGCTGATGTTGTTGTTGTTGTCAGGTGCCATCGAGTTGGAACCGACTCATAGTGACCCCATGCATAGCAGAACGAAACAATGTCCGATCCTGGGCCAACCTCACTAC
>NW_006408725.1:4952046-4970596 GCF_000296735.1 Chrysochloris asiatica
TGCTCTCTTCATGTATGATGTTCTTGATGTCATCCCACAACTCTTCTGGTCTTCAGTCTTTAGTGTTTAATGCATCAAATCTGTTCTTCAGATGGTCTCTAAATTCAGGAGGGATAAATTCAAGGTCATATTTTGGCTCTCGTGGACTTGTTTTCATTTTCTTCAGTTTCTGTTTTAATTTGCATATCAGTAATTGATGGTCTGTTCCACAGTCTGCCCCTGGCCTTGTCTTCACACACATGACTATACACATGGACCTTGCCAGATGGAACACATAGAAATCAAATTGACTACATCTGTGGAAGGAGAAGATGGAAAAGCACTGGGTTGATAGGGATGGGAAATTTAGACAATGGCAATCAAAAATGGGGAGCTACAAAGGCATGAAGTGGCTGGCTTACAAGTATTTATGAATGTGCTTAGTTTATGAATGAGGGCGGTAAGGTAGAATCCCCACTGAAGAGTTTTCGTCTTTTCCAGATGGATCTGGTGAAAGGGGATAGGTCATGATTCTGATAGGATTTTATGATTCAATTGTGAGTAATTGTTAGCAGGATTGAGATAGTCACAACTGTAATTTCAGGAAATATGTAACTAAAAGGGGGAAGTAATATTCTTTCATTTCAGGAACAGATGATCCCAGGACCATCAAGAAGGAAGAATATGAGTGAAGTGTGAGATCCTACCCAGAAAATTGGCGACAGCAGAGATAGTGGCAGAGGTGATAGCATGGAGAGATGGAGTAACTGTGGACTCTAGACCTATGGACTCAGAAAGGCTGTGTACATGCAGGCAGGAGACTGGCTTGCAAAATGTGTCTGTTGGACATTTAAGTGGATATATATATATATTGTTTTGGACATTTAAGTGGACATATATTTTTGTGGATATATATTTGTGTACATTAAGTATTTTTCTTTGTTCATTTATGAAGAACAAGATGTAAAAGGGAAGCCACAGGGTGGAAGCGGGATAACTGTTGTTCTAGTAAGGGGAGTGTAATCATTGAGATGAAATAAAATGTATGATTGGTTGAAAGTAAAGCTGATGTTTACCTCACTCAATTCCCTCCCCCTCAAAAATATATATGGTGGTTGTGTGCCACCAAGTCTGTTTTGAGTCAAAGCTACCCTGTATAGGGTTTCCAAGGCTGTAAATCGTAACAGGAACAGAAAGCCTCATATTTCTCCTGCAGAATGGCTGTTAGTTTCAAACTGCTGACCTTGAAGTTATCAGCCTGACTAGTAACCACGACACTACCAGAGCTGCACAAGCATACCACCATGGTTGTATCTGAATGATAGGATTAAGAGAGATGCATAAACTTTATACTGATAAAAATAATGGTGTTAAAATATGACTTGAACAGACAGCAAGCTAAGGTTACATGGAATATTCAAGAGAACACAAGGGTTGAAGAAAATAAATTCTAATAGTGTGGGGAGAGTGTCAGGGCTAAAAGGAAATTGAGAAGATTGAATTCCCTTCTGAATATAGCATACTAGAGGTCATGAGGGTGAGTGGAAGGGCTTGGTTTTGCAGTGCTTTCCTGAATGTGATATTGTCTGGTCATTCTTTTTCCTGTCTTAGATGTTGTCTTGTATATTTCTCAGATAGTCTGTATATGTGTTGTATGTGTGTGCGCGCACATATGTATATTTGTTGGTAGTTATTCAACAAAGGCTAAACCTTATTGTAGGCCAGAACCTTTACCCCAGTATTTACTATCCTACTAACCAGAGATACAGAACAGTACTCAACACTAAGTAAACATTAAAGGTCTGTCATATTGACTTCTGCTTTTGTTTATTCTTTTACTTAAAGATTCCTTGAGTTACAGATTTCTGGAGCTATTAAGAAATCCCTTTCTTCATTCCTAATGCTGTGCATATTGGCCCATGAGCTTTCTTCAGTTTTATTTTTTGTTTTGGCATCTGACCTGTGAGCAGACAGAGAATGGCAAGTCTGTGCCAAATCATAATCAGCAAGAATGGAATATCACAGCTGGCAAGGAGAATGGAATGTGCTCCCCATGTAGAAATCACAGCTCTGGAAAAAAGGTTCAAGTTCTCATGAGCTAAATAGCTGACTCTAGCCCTGTTCATCCCCAACATGCTCTGATTTCTATACAGCAGCTATCTGGGCCACCATCATGGAAGTGGTATGATCACAATGAGCAAAATCAGAAAATTATTCAAATGTAGGATAAAAAGGAATATTAAAAGCATCTTAATCCATATTAACCCATCTCAAAAGTATTTTAACTTTTCCTCTTTATAGTTACATGATTGAAGATAATTAGTAATTTATATAACACATTCATTATTAAGAAGCCTTTTCATACATAGGAAAATTTGAAATCTCTCTTCCTGAAACTTCTTTGCAATGATTGTTACTAAATTTTGAAAATCAAACTCCTTATTCAATATGTCAGGTTGTATGCTAGAAAAATGAATAGACACAACTCCTACTTTCAACAGTGTCATAGTTGAGTTGGAAGATAGTCATAGAAATACATAATTTATATGTTACGTGGTTTGCAATTCAAACTCACCAGCTGCTTCTCACTATGAACTGGAACTGACTTCATGGCATTTAACAGTAGCAACAACGTGGTACGTGAAATGATAGACATTTTTGTATAGAAGCAGGTTAGAGGAGTACCTGAGCTGGCAGGGCCAAGGAAGGGAAAATTCCTGGAATTTGTGATAAGCCGCCACTATCAAAATTTGTTAGCCACACAGATATTTAATCAGTTAGTAACGATCCAATTGTGTCATTCAATCCAAATGTGTCTATCTTTCAATGAACATATAATCTTTGCAAAGGATATCATAATAGAATCCCCATCATTCTTTCCCCCCTTCACATCCTATCCCTGTGTAAAAGAAATGACTTAAAACACTGACCCCAATTCAAGTCATCATAGTCTCATTTAGGTCACCAGGAACCCTAAACTAAGCCTGTCAGTGCATAGCATTCCACTAATGACAATTACTGGTTAAGATTTTGTACATTATGAGGAGAAGAAATTGTATTTAGGGCTTGGGGTGGCATGTTTTCTTTCATTTTCTGTTTCCAGAGTGAATAAAGAAACATGTAGACTTGTTCTCTACTAATGGATAACTTACATCCATGATGAAGTCAACAATGTGAGCAAATCTGGGAAGTAGAAAGAATATGGAAACCTTGACCACACTGTTGCACTGTTGGACCAACCAACACTGACCCATACTTCCAGGTGAGTGAGCTAATACATACGCTTATTATTTCTTGAGTTTTCTGTAACTGCATGTAAAACACCCTAGTTGATTAATTAGTCCAAGACTTTACTAGAATTTAGAGACATGATACCTAATGTTTTCTCCCAACAACTAACTTCAAAATACTAAGGAGGGAAAGAAAGTCTTTCTGCTATGCCTTGATTTTGTGAATCAGTTATTATTCCTAATGATTAAAGTCAGATTTTCTTGAGAAAATGTTCTTGATTCACATAGAGTACAGGTAACAGAAGTAATTCAACTACATAAGTACTGACTACATGCCTTCGTTTTTTTTTACATGTCTACTCTTTACTCTACATTACGGTGGTGGTGGTTATGTGCCATGGAGTCAGTTTTGATTCATAGTGACCCTGTACAGGGTTTCCGAGGTTGTAAATCTTTACAGGAGCAGAAAGCCTCATCTTTCTCCCATGAAACAACTGGTAGTTTTGAACTGCTGATCTTGTGGTTTGCAGCCCGATTTGAAACCATTACGCTACCAGAGGTAGGAACCAAGAAAAATGCAAAGTAGTTCTGAGTAGATGGTGCCCCTTCCTTCAAGGAACTTAAACTCCTTTGGAGATCAAATATAATATAAGGAGTATAAACTTTGGTGTCTTATGTTCAGTCCTAAACCTGACCTTGCCTAATACAGTCAGAAACTATACTTGTTGTCAAGTGTTGTAGAGTCAGTTCCGACTCATAGTTACCTTGTATAGGGTTTTTGAAGGCCAGCTGGTGAGTTTGAACTGCTGACCTTGCAGTTCAAAACAACACTATACTAGGGGACTTCAAAAAGTTCATGGAAAAATTGAATTAAAAGATAATGGAATTTTTCCATGAGCTTTTTGAAGCCCCATTGCATGCTATCTCATTTAATATTCACAGAAAACCTTAAAGTCAGTTTTCATGAATATGGAAATGAAGTTCCCAATGTGACCTGTCAGTTGTGATGGTGTTGGGAAGTGAATAGAAGACTGAGTCCAAAACCAAATGTATAAGCATCATTAGGTGGAATCTGAATGTGCCCTTAATAGGCAAACATATCTAGAAAGCCAATTTATGTCTGCTGTAGTTCTCCTGACTTGAGAAGCTCCAAAGTCAGTGTTCATTTTGTTTCTTAGGGGAAATAAAACCTCCCAAGTCAGGCAAAAAGTTCCATCTGATGGCAATTAGCACAGAAGGCAAGAACATTAAACCAAGAGTCTTTAGTTATTCATCCATTCAATGGTGATTTATTATACCTAATATATGACAGGCATTGTGCTAAACACAATGAAGAATACAAAGATTTATGAGGTTGCTACTCTGAAGGAGCTGTGACCTTTTAAGTAACAATAGCTGCCATGTATCAGATGTTCAGGCATTGTTCATCGTTGTTGTTAGTAACCGGTGTGGTGTGTTGATTTGACTCATGGTGAGTCCCTGTGTGCAGAGTAGAACTGCTCCGTAGGATTTTCAAGGCTGAGATCTTTCAGAGGCAGATATCCAGGCCTGCCTCCCTAGACGTGTGTGGATGGGTTCTCACTGTTAACCATTTGTGCCACAGAGGAATTCCCTACATTTCTCATGAATTAGCTGTCATCCTTAAACAGTAGTGCAGAAAAAGTAATTTTCTTCCCATTCTATGGATGGGGAACCTGAGACTTGGAAAAGTCACATAAGCAAAAGCAAGATTGGAAAGCAAGTCTGACTTTTTTCACTGTACCAATGAGACACATAAACAAGAAGACTAGTTTGAAAAATAATAATGTCCAATAGCATGCTCCTTTTCAATTCTCTGTTTTTATCAGCTAACCCCTCTTCCATCACCCATCTGTCAGTTTTTCATACTGTGGTGGCTTGCATGGTGCTATGATGTTGGAAGCTATACCACCCGAATTTCACACACCAGTGAGGTCGCCTATTGTAGACAGCGTTCATCAGAACTTAAAGACAAAGGAACTAATGCCTGGTGATCTACTTCCAAAACTTAGCCAGTGTGACCCTATTAAACACAAGAGAACATTGTCTGACACAGTGCTGGAAGATGAAATCCCTAGGTTGGAAGCCACTCACAGTGGTGCAAAATGGGTTCTAGGAGACCTATGATTGTGAAGATGGCTAGGGGCCAGGCAACATTTCATTCTGTTCTATATGGATGCACCGTGAGTCAGAACTGATTCAACAACAGCAATTAACAAGCCTCAGCACTGACTATCAACCAAAGTGCTATGTTCCCTGAAATCATTTTTAGAAACTCTACAATCTTTTCCCTTATATGTATCAAGTACTTGATTTTGAAATTTTGAGGTCCAAAGTATTATATTTTACATTTGTTGGTCATAACAGGCATTCTTATTAGTAGTGTAGAACTGGTTATATGATTCATATTAAAAAAACAAAACAAAACAAAATAACAACATTTTAAACACTTACTATATGGCCAGACGACTAGGCCAGACTCAGAATAAGGAAGAGACAGACTACTTCCAAATGTTAGCCACTGAAAACCATATCAATACCACTGAAACACAGCCAGATAGCACAGTCAGCAGAATATCGAGACACGGTGAATAACACCAGGATATTGGAAGAAGTGCAGCCAGAGTGCTCCTTGGAGGCCAGGATGGCCAAACTTCGTCTTTCTGCTTAGGATATATTGTCAGGAGGGACCAGTCTCTGGAGAAGGATATCATGTTTGGTAAGGTGGCGGGTCAGAGAAATAGAGGAAGACCCCCAACGAGATGGATTGATCAAGTGGCAGCATCAATGGACTCAAGTGTGGCAACGATACTGAGGTTGGCCCAGGATTGGACAGTGTTTCATTCTGCTGTGCATAGGGTCGCTATGAGTCAGTACCAACTCAATGGCACCTAACAACAACAACAACAACAACACTGTCAGATATAGTACTGGAAGATAAGCCCCACAGGTTCGTAGGCAATCAAAAATATGACTGGAGAAGAGTTGCCTCCTCAAAGTAGAGTTGATCTTGATAACGCAAAAGAAGTAAAGCTTTTAGGGCTCTCATTTGCTGATAGTGCACAATTCAAAATGAGGAGAAATAGCTACAAACATCCATTAATAAATGGAACAAGGAATGCATGAAATTTGAATCTAGGAAAATTATTGTTGTTGTTGTCAAATGGCATCGAGTCAGTTCTGACTCATAGTAACACTGTATAGGGTTTCCAAGGAGTGCTGGTGGGCTTGAACCACCAACCTTGTATTTCAAATTGATCTTGAAGTCCAGCAAATTAATACGCAGAGCCACTGAATACCAAAACATGATATCCTAGGAGTTAGTGAGCTGAAATGGACTGGTATTGGCCATTTTGAATCTGGCAATCACATGGTTTACTGTGCCTGAAATGACAAAGTGAAGAAGAATTGCATTGCATTCACCATCCAAAAACATTTCAAGATCTGTCTTGAAGTATAATGCTGTCTGTAATAGGATACTATCCATACACCTACAAGGACGACCAGTTAATATCACTATTATTCAAACATATACACCAAGCACTGTTGTTGTTGTTATGTGCTGTAGAGTCTGTTCCGACTCACAGCAACCCTGTACAGGGTTTCTGAGGCTGTAAATCTTTACGGGAGCAGAAAGTCTCATCTTTCTTCCACAGAAGAGCTGGAAGTTTTGAACTGCTGACCTTGTGGTTCGCAGCCTGATTTGGAACCACTACGCTACCAGAGCACCAACCACTAAAGCCTCAGAAATCCTATACAGGGTCTCTATGAGTTGGAACGGACTCAACGACTCTTAACAACAACAACACTAAAGCCATTTATGATGAAATTGAAGAATTCTACCAACTTCTTCAGTCTGAAATTGATCAAATATGCAATCAAGATGTATTGATAATTACTGGTGATTAGAATGCAAAGGTTAGAAACAAAGAGGAAGGATCAGTAGTTGAAAAATACGTCCTTGGTAATAGAAATGATGCTGGAGATCATATAATAGACTATTGTAATATTAATGACTTCCTAATTGCAAATATCTTTTTTAAGCACTATAAAAGATGATTATATACATGGACTAAACTAGATGGAATACACAGAAATCAAATTGACTTCATCTGTGAAAAGAGACAGTAGATAACAGCCAAAACAAGGCCAAGGGCAGACTGTGAAACAGACCATCAATTACTCACATGCAAGTTTGGGCTGAAGCTGAAAAAATTAAAACAAGTCCACAAGAGCCAAAATATGACCTTGAACATATCCTACCTGAATTTAAAGATTATCTCAAGAGCAGATTTGATGCATAAGATACTAATGCCTGAAACCAGAAGAGTTGTGGGATAACATCAAGAGCATCATACAGGATGAAGCAAAAGGTCATTAAGAAGATAAGGGAGAAAGAAAACCAAATAGATGTCAGAAGAGACTCTGAAACTTGTTCTCCAGTATAGAGATGCTAAAGTGAATCGAAGAAATGAAGAGGTAAAGGAGCTGAACAGAAAATGTCTAAGGGCAGCTCAAGAAGACAAAGAAAAATGTTATGATGAAAGGTACAAAGACCTGGAGTCAGAAAACCAAAGGGAAGACCATGCTCAGTATTTCTCAAGCTGAAAGAACTGAAGAAAATTTCAAACCTCAACTTGCAATACTAAAGGATTCCATGGGCAAAATATTGAATGATGCAGAAAGCATCAAAAAGAAGATGAAAAGAATACACAGAGTCACTGTACCAAAAAAATGGCTGATGTTCAACCATTTCAAGAGGTAGCATGTGACCAAGAGCCAACAGTATTGAGGAAGAAGTCCAAGCTGCACTGAAGGCATTGGCAAAGAACAAGGCTCTGGGACTTGATGGAATACAAAATTGAAAATTTTCAATACATTCATGAAGCACTGGAAGCATTTACTTACTTACATTATGAAATTTAGAAGACAGCTACCTGGTCGACTGATTGGAAGAGATCCATATTTGTGCTCACTCCAAAGAGAGGTGATCCAATGGAATGTGGAAATCATCAGGCAATATCCTTAATGTCTCACACAAGTAAAATTTTGCTAAAGATAATTCAAAAAACATCTGCAACAGTACATTGACAGGGAACTGCCAGAGGTTCAAGCCAGATTCAAATGAGGGTGTGCTGATGTCAGGTGACTCTACTGAAAGCAGAGAATACTAGAAAGATGTTTTCTTGTACTTTATTGACTATGCTATGGCTTTTGACTGTGTGCATCATGACAAGCTATGGAGAACACTGAGACAAATGAGTATTCTGGAACAATTAATTGCGCTCATGAGGAAGCTGTACATAGATCAAAAGGCAGTCATTCAAACAGAACAAGGGGACACTGACTGGCTTAAAATCAGGAAAGGTGTGTACAGGATTGTATTCTCTCACCATACTTATTCAATTTGTATACAGAGCAAATAACCCAAGAAGATGGATTATTTGTAAAAAAAAAAATGTGGTATCAGGATTAGAGTAACACTCATCAACAACCTATGATAACAAGATGATACAACTTTGTTTGCTGAAAGTGAAGAGGACTTGAAATACTTATTGATGAAGATCAAAGACCATAGCCTTAGGTATGGGTTGCACCTCAATGTAAAGAAAACAAAAATTCTCACCACTGGAGCAATAAATATCATTATGATAAATAGAGAAAAGATTGAAGTTGTCAAAGACTTCATTTTGCTGAATTCATCATCAACACTCATGGAAACAGCAGTCAAGAAATCAAGTGATATATTGCATTATGAAAATCTGCTGTACAAGACCTGTTTAAAGTATTCAAAAGCAAAGATGTCAGTTTGAGGACTAAAGTGTTCCTGAACTCAGTCATGGTACTTTCAATAGCCTAATATGCATATGAAAGTTGGACAGTGAATAAGGAAAACTGTAGAAGAATTGAGTTATGGTATAGGAGAAGAATATTGACGGTACCAAGGACTACCAAAGGACCAAATGAACCTATGTTGGAGGAAGTGCATCCAGAATGCGCCTTAGAAGTTAAGATGGCCAGACTTCGTCTTTTACTTCAGACATATTTCAAGTATATGTCTACGTTTTCAATGTATTTTCAAGGCTATACTCAAGTCTAGCATATTTTCTACTACACCAGATGTGAATACTGTTGTTTTTGTATGGTGAGAACTACTTTTATTTAAAGTATTTAGTCTTTTTCTTCCTCTCATTCCACTCCCATTATATTGCTTTTGGAATATTTTGCATCTATGCAACCTCTATTTTTTTTTTAAACTTGATGTCATATAATTACTAGTGCTGGCTCCAAGCTCTCTATTCCCAGAGGCCATCCCTCATAGTACTAGCGGCTTTCTCTCACTTAAGTTTTCATGAGAAATGTCTCCTTTGTGGCATTTCTAAATGGTGGAGTGGGGAAGGAGGGGGAAATCTCTCAAGCGTCTCTAAATAGTATAAAGTAATGCTTTTCTATAGTCTTGGAAAAGGTTTTATTCTTTTTTGTTTGCTTAACTTGTAAGAATCCTCCCATCAGTAATATCCAGACATTGTCACATGAAAACTAATGGAGTAGACTTACTTCAAGCCTTTGGTATGATGAAAACAATGCTTTCCTCTTCTTGAGCCCCAGGTACTCTCTTGGGAACACTTCATTCTTTTCTGAAAGAAAATATCCAAATTAAACATGTGAGATATGTATAAGAAATTAAATTTATGATAAAACTCAATGGAGGCTAGGAGCTCATTTGGTTAAAGCCACCACGGTTTTGATGCCTGTTCCTTTATGAAGCGCTTAAAACAAATCTGATTTTTCTGGGTCTTGCATAAATCCCATGTAGCTTGAGGATCTATGTGGTGATCCTTGAATTGAGCAGAAATATCTTGTTTTTGGTGTGGCTCTGTGGGCTAATGCGTCAGACTGCTAAGTCATTTGAACTGCAAGGGCAATGGTTCAAGCTCACCAGTGGCTCCTCAGAAACCCTATACAGGGTTGCTATGGGTCAGAATCGACTCTACGGCACTTCACAACAACAAAAACAACTCGTTTTTGGATATGAGCAGTTAGGCTAAAAGAGACCGTAAATGAGGAAACAGTAAGGGGAGACCCATTGCTATATTTAGATGCTGTTAGATATTTTTGGATTTCTGTATCAAGGGAAAGTTAAGAGTACACTAAAATAAGGCAGAGGCAAGTAAGTATAAAAAGTGTCCTACTCTTTTGAGAGACTTTCCAAAACCATACATTCAGCTAATACGTCAGAGACAACTGGCAGGAAGCACTGATTGATAAATTTGATGAACCTGGGTCCAAATCCCATTTCAACTACTTCAATAAATATGCAAGTTATTAAACTTTCCTGGGGCTAATAAATAGTTATTATCGGATAGGAATCTTGGTGTGGCACTGGAGGATAAGCAGTGGACTGCTAACTACAGGTTGATAGCTCAAACCCACCAGCCATTTCTCGGAAGCCCTATACAGAGTTGCTATGAGCCAGAACTGACTTGATGGCACACAAGAACAGCAAAAGCACCTCATAGGATTGTTGTGAAATTTGAATGAACTTAGTTAGCATCCTTGTTGTTTTTGTCATAGTTAGCATAGCATTTCTTTATCCTAAGTGTTCAGTAAATTATTAACTGTTGTTATTACTGATATTATTATTAATATTATTATTACTATTGTTGTTGCTGTTGCTAAATGTCATCAAGTCTGTTCTGACTCATAGCCACCCTTCATTGGGTTTCCAAGGAGCAGCTGGTGAGCTTGAACTGCCAACCTTTCCGTTCAAACCAAACTTGCAGTTCAGTGCATTAACCTACAGCACCACACCAGGACTCCACATAGACTTGTTGTTGTTGTTAAGTGCTGTCAAGTCAGTTCTGACTCAGAGTGCCCCTGTATAGCATTTCAGAGGAGCGACTGGTGAACTTGAACCACTGACCTTGCTGTTCAAACTGAACTTGCAGTACAGGGCATTAGCCCACAGAGCTACACTAGGCCTTCATGTAAATCTTCACTGCAGTTCAAGTAGTGTTGACAAGACAGTTCCACCTGGGTATCTAGCCATCCTCTCAAACTTATGTTGTTGTTGTAAAGTGCTGTTGAGTCCGTTCCAACCCATAGAGACCCTGTATAAGGTTTCCAAGGAGCAGCTGGTGAGCTTGAACTGCCGACCTTGCAGTTGAAACAGCTTTGCACTCTGGCACATTAACCCACAGCACCACACCAGGTAGCTTTTGCCACAATAGTTCCAAATAGCAAATCATTCAAAAATTCAGCAGCTTCAAGTGACAGTCATTTTTTCTCAGGGATCTGTGATTTGACTGAGTTTGGGTTCAGGCTGAGCTCAGCCGAGTGGTGTTCTAGGTCACTGTGCTTATCTCTGCATGTCTTGGATCAGTTGGAACAGTTCTGCCTTGTTCTCTCAGATCAAAGAACTAGACATGGGAGAAAGATGAGGCTTTCTGCTTCTGTAAAGATTTATAGCCTCGGAAACCTTATGCAGGGTCGCTATGAGTTGAAACCAACTCTATGGCACACCACCACCACATACTGTTGTTAGATGCTGTCTAGTCAGTGCCGACCCATAGCTATTGAAACACTGCCCAGTCCTGCACCAGTCTCACAATTGCTGCTACACTTGAGTCCATTGCTGTGGCCACTACCTATAGGATAAGGAAATGCACTGTGGACTGGTAAGTATTTTGCTTCTTCGCTTGTTAACCACAATAACACTAACTTTAGCCAACCATCTCAGGAATATTGATCATTAGTCCAAAGACAGATGAGGGAAAGTAAGGATGCTGTGTCTAATTCATCACCCTACCTAGACTGGCTCAAAGGCCTTGGAACTTTGATTGATGAGTCAGCAGTACATAACACACGTTTATTATATCCCCGTCTTTATGCATGTGTGATATGGGTTTGTGTCTGCATATAATCAAAAGTAAATTTATGATGTTCTTAATAATCAACTAATGCTTATATCATTGTTATGAAGTACCATCAAGTCAGTTCCAACTCATAGCGACCCTGTAAAGAGTTTTTCAGGCTGTAAAGCTCTGTGGGAACAGACATTCTCATCTTACTCCCAAGGAGCAGCTGAAAGTCTTGAACTGCTGACCTTGTGCTTTGCAGTCCAATGCTTTTCCTCATCAGTAAATCTGATCAATAAATCAGATTATATCTACCTGGTGGTTTCTATAGTCACTGGGAGCCAGTGTTGCTATGCATGGTGCCGTAAAGTCAGTTCTGACTAATAGTGACAGAACGAAACACTGCCGGGTTCCACACCATCCTCACAATCCTTGTTAAGCCACTGTGCCAATCCATCTCATAGGAGGTCTTCCTCTTTTTCACTGACTCTCCACTTTACCAAGCATGATGTCCTTCCCCAGGGACTGGTCCCTCCTGATGAAAACATGTTCAAAGTACATGAGATGAAGTCTCACTATCCTTGCTTCAAGGAAGCATTCTGGCTATACTTTTTCCTACAAAGATTTGTTCACTCTTCTGGCCTCCAAGGCATATACAATATTCTTTGCCAACAACATAATGTGAAGGGATCAATTCTTCTTGGTCTTTCTTATTCAATGCCCAGCTTTCATATGCATATGAGGTATTGATGTTGTTAAATGCCATTGAGTGGGATTCTGATTCAGAGAGATACTGTATATGGTTTCAGAGCAGCAGCTTGTTAGTTTGAACCTCCAACCTTGTGGTTCAAACCAACCTTTCAGTCAAGTGCATATCCTACAGTGACACACTTGTTGTTGTTAAGTGCCATCAAGTCAGTTCCAACCCATAGTGACCCTGTATAGGATTTCCGAGGAGCAACTGATGAGCTTGAACCACCAACCTTGCAATTCAAATGGCTTTTTAGTCTGGTGCATTAACGCACAGTGCCACACCAAGACTAGGACTCTTATAGTAGACTATCAGAAAATATATGTGTTTGAATTGCTAAGGTAAAATATTTCACTGTTGATTTACTATTTTGTTTCTGAAACTAAATCTAAGTTAACAGGATAGAAACCATTTCTTGGGAGAAATACTCACTTCAGTGTGTCTGTGCCTCCCTAACTAACCTTCAGCAGTGTCTGCCACTCTGTTTTGAAATTGTTTGTCTACTTGTCTCTATGCACCTTCCTGGAGTCCTGGTGTGGTGCTGTAGGATAAGCATTGGACTGCTAATCACAGGTTGGCAGTTCAAACTCACCAGTTGCTCCCAGAAATTCCATCCAGGGTCTCTATGAGTTGGAATTGGCTTGATGGCACTTAACAAGAACAGTGTGCCTTTGCCTTCCTATTATAAAATCAGGGCAGGCAAGTAAACATTTATCTTGTTCATTCTTGTTTCTCTTGTCACAATGCCTGCCACATGTTAAATGTACTATAAGTAGTTATTGAGAGAAGTAGACACCATCCTGATACGTTACAGAGGACAATAGGCACGAAGCATTTTGCAAATTGTCATTGCTATATGAAAGTATTATAATTATTATAACACCATTGAAATTATCTAACGAGAAAATTTTAAATGAACCACTGGATTATAACTCTATGAGTCCAGGCAATATGCCAACTTGGATCATTATTTCCTTTTAGGGTTTTACTTATCGATTTCCACATGAACTTGTACAATATGTACATACAACGTGGGCCAGAGGCCATAAAAACATACTTCATTGTGGGGGGAGGGCCTGAACCCACTAGCTCTATACAGACCTACAGGACAGGAATAGATGACCTTGGATTTAGGATTGAAATGACTTCACTATGAAATCTCCCCAGGGTTGGGAAGTACAATAGATTCAAGCACAGAATAAAATACAAGTCTTAGCAGAAGAAACATAGTCATTTTTTTCACCTCTGCATTAAAAAATAAGCCCTTTTATAGGGAGATTTTTTTTCTTCCTTGTGATAGGGCCATAATGATTCAATTTCTTCTGCACCAATCAGCATCTGCCTTTGAGATCCAGACCTGGCACATGGAAATTTCAGCCTTAAGTCAAATATTATTTCAAAGTTAATGACAAAATCTATTTTTGCAGTGGTCTTGTTTAAAATATTTCCCCTTAATACTCTTGAAATGCTGTAATTGAAAGCAGTTATTTGAGATGCCAATGCATACTTCTTTAATTATGTCCTATACCATCTGTTTCCAATGAGAGGGCAGTATCTGTTTGCAGTTACCAATCTTATGAAAAACAGGCTTGTCCCGAAATAGATTGGAACTAAAACCAGAAAGCATTTCTTTCAGAGGCATCCTTTCAAGCCAATTAACTTTAATCATTATAGAAATGTTTATTTCCCATCTTAGTCTCTCTTCACATGTAAATTCCTTCAGGGGAAAAGATCTCTTTTTGTGACTGTTTGAATAGTTCCAATTTGGATTAATCAGAACCTGCTGGCCTGTTTATGTTCCAATTGTGAACACTGGCAACTTTCTTGATGAGGGAGGTGCACGGTCTCCATGGAGAACAGATCTGGAAACACAACAGATTACAGCCCTAACTGGCCAGCACAGATTCACCTAGCCTAATGGACAGGAGCTTGCTCCAACACTGCCTTCTAGGTGGGGGTCAATGAAGCGGTCTGATGGGTAGACACTGTTGTTAAGTGCCGTCGAATTGATTCTGACCCATAGTGACCCTGTAGAGGGTTTGCAAGGAGCAGCTGGTGAGCTTGAACCGCCAATCTTGCAGTTCCAATGGCTTTGCAGTCTGGTACATTAGCCCATAGTGCCACACCAAGACTCCGGGTAGAATACAAAGTAGGACACTAGGTTCCCTAAATTGTGTCAGTAAGAAAATAGTCTCTTCAGAGCATTCGGACCTCTACTCATCACCTCATAACTGCATGTTACTCTCAGAAAAATGGTGGTGGCTACCTCTTATGTCATTAGTGGACATTGAGTTGATTCCAACTCATCATGACCCCATGTACAACAGAAAAAAATGTTGCCTAGTCTTGCTCCATGTACATAATCATAGGTATACTCAAGCCCATTGTTGTGGCTCCTGTTGAGTGTTGCCCAACCTCAGGAGCACATCTTCCAGTACTACATCAGATAATGTTATGTTGCCATCCATAGTTTGTTAATTGAATACTTGACTGAAATAGATTGCCATGTCTTTCTTCCTATTCTATTTTCATCTGGCAGCATCTCTGAAACTTGTCCACCATAGGTGACCCTGCTGGTATTTGAAATACTGTTGGCATAGCTTCTAGCAACACAGTAGCATCCACAGCACAGTCCAACAAACTGACAGATGGGTGGTGATCATGCCAAGTGGGAGAATGTTACTTTTGAATTGCCTCTGTTCTTTAGGAACACTTTTGACCCACAAGTTAAAAGACATATGTTACTATTGTTAAGAGCCATCGAGTCAGTTCCAACTCATAGCAACCCTGTACAGGGTTGCTGAGAAGCAGCTGGTGGATTTGAACCTCCGACCTTGTGATTAGCAGTCCAGAGCTTATGGCAAGTTTTTCGTCATCATGATTAAGTAGTTTCATCCTGTCATTCATTCCTCTAGAATGTAAGTGCCTCAAAGGCAAGGGTGTTTGGTTACTTTTCTGTTGCGGACCATGTAAGACTGGTCAGAGGTTCGAGGCCTTATAGGCCAGAGTGTAACAAATGAGGCCACTGGCAGTTAATGGAAAATTGCTTTCATCTTAATATTCAGTTATATATATTAAATTAATACACGGAGCCTTTGAAAATCCACAGATAAATGTGATATTTTCCTAAAGCCGAGACTAAAGGTTGCAAGGTTAAACCTTTCTCCAAAGGATTAGCTAAAAGTATTTTAGCTACTTCTCGGTTCTTTGTTCTATAGACAAAGAACCCATCCTCCCTAATCCCTTTTCCAGGTGCAGCCCATTCACCTGGGCGTCTCCTGCAGAACTCTCACCTTCCCCCAACTGACCTCAGGGCCTATAGATATGTTAATTGGGCCTGAGAATCCAAGTTGCTGGCCTGGGATTCGAACCAGCGAAGTACGATGTAAAGTTATCTGAATGTCTGGAAAAGTACTGATGTTAGCTGTACCTTGCCTAAGTCCCTCCCAGCTTGGTGTGAAACTCCTCCCCTAAATAAAGCAGAGGCCCGGGCCTCCCCAGGTGTGCATTACTGGTTGGAAGGCATGGAGTAAAGATTGCAGTGCATTACTGGTTGAAAGGCATGCAGTAACGATTGCAGTGCATTACGGGTTGGAAGGCATGCAGTAAAAATTGCAGGGCAGTGAGTTGCTGCCTGCAGAGGCCATGATGCCTGTAGTCCCAAGCCTGCCCACCAGTGATGTATCCACCCTGGCTTTGGGGTGCCTCATTGTCTCCCTTCTTCTGTTTGTCTGTGTATTCTTTCGCTATCCCTATCGCCGCTGGATCTCCCCTCCTCGTGAACCAAACACTCGTGAACAGCACAACTATGTCGAGGTCAGTCCCGACACTTTTCTGCTAATGTATTCCAAATACCTAGAGCCATGCCTGGTACAAATAGACACTCAGTGAATATTTGTTGAATTTATTCATTCTTGTAGACCCTGGGAATACACTATTATATAATACACAAAGTTTCTGATGTTATAGTACTTTCATACAATATATTGAGTTTCTTGGAGATGAAATAAAAATGGTCAAAAGACAAGCATATTGACTATAAGCATCTTGAGGATAAACCAACAAGAAGAGGAACCAGTGTGTGTCCATCTCTGTGCCTAGATAAGGTCTGACATAAAGTATTTGGTGCAGAGTTGGGGTTTAATAAATAGTTGATTATTTTAATTCAGAAAGCACATGTGTCTTGGCCATCACCTATGAAAGCTACCATTGACTGAGCATTTAATAAGTTCCATTCACTGTAATGAATGTTTTACACACATAAACTCCTCTAATCCACAAAACAAACAAAAACTCTGTAAAGTGGGTATTAAATATCTTCAATATTCAGAGAAGGAGCTGAAGCTTGTGGATGGAAAATAACTTGCCAAAGTCCATCAGTTAGTAAATACAAACACAAGATAAGGGATTCAAGTCTGTCTTTAATTAAAAGTCAATATTCATAAATGTTTTCCATTGTATCCTGTGCACCACCCAAAGTGTCCTTCTGGAAGATTTGGCTCCAGAACAGCAAAGCTCAGGGATCACATGTTTAAAAACCTGAAATCCCATCATTATCATTTGGGGAACAGAAGTTCCCATTCCCATCTCTCCTTTGAAATTACTGAAGTTTAACATTGACAGGGCTTCCTAATAAGTGTCTACATCCTTCAATGTTAGTTGTCTGAAGTTAGAAAATCTGTGGCTTTTGGATCTCTTGGGTTCCTCCCAAGAAGCAGATATTCCTTGTTCCCAAGAACTATGAGGATAAATAACACACTTATATCCTTGGAGTTGAAATGTTATCCTGTCAGACTGAATGGATTTGGCAGGCATGAATTAAAGAAAACCACCCAGGTTATCTTTCTTTCATGATTTAAACAGAAGTGTAACAAAATCCCTTAAACCTTCATAATTTAGTTCCATCCTCAACTTTCCAGACATCAATCAGAAATTTCTGTGGGAATGTCAAGTTAGAGGCAGTACAGGCTGACACAACAAAGACATGATGGAAACTTGGGAAAGAAAACTGGGACATACTAATGGTGTAGTGATTGCATATCTTAATACACTCACACTAATGAGTGGTTTCTGAAATTTTGTGGTCAGTGAGAAAGCTGGTATTCATGTTTTTGAGCCTGGCATTCAAGGAGCTGTGACTCACACACTGAGTCTGGAGTAGACTAGTGAGTTATGAGCAAACTACAAACACGAATTCTTCCTTAGGGTGGCTATGATCAATTTGTCAACTGTTCATTTATCACTTAATAATGTCAATCACCACTTCTCAGCCATCCATAGTATACTGTAATCCTGAGCAATGAGTGAAATGTATTTTTACCCGAGAATGTTCTACTTAAATGCATTTAAAAAAAAAACAAAACCAACATTAATATGAATTCAAGATAAGCGCTATCTTAAAGAAAAGAGGAATGTAAATATGGGTCAAAAGTCAATGAATTAAAGTTACATTAACAACAACAATAATATTATTTATTTAGTGTCTATGACTCAACAGAATGCAAAAATCATTGGAAATATCATTATCACATGCAAGTAAAATTTTGCTAAAGATAATTCAAAACCGGCTGCAACAGGACACTGACAGGAAAATGCCAGAGGTTCAAGTTGGATTTACACAAGGACATTGAACCACTGCTGATATAAGGACATAACACTGCTGATATAAGATGGATCTTAAAAGAAAGCAGAGAATACCAGAAAGATGTTTACCT
>NW_006408725.1:4970926-4973458 GCF_000296735.1 Chrysochloris asiatica
AAACATTTACTGATGAAGATCAAAGAGCACAGCCTTTGGTATGGATTACATCTCAATGTAAAGAAAACAAAAATCCTCACCACTGGACCAACAAACAACATTCTTATCAATGGAGAAAAGATTGAAGTTGTCAAGGACTTCATTGGATCAACTATCAACATTAATGAAGCAGCAGTCAAGAGATGAAACGGCATATTACATTAGGCAAATCTGCTGCACAAGACCTTTTTTACAGTGTTGAAGAGCAAAGATGTCAGTTTGAAGACTATGGTGTGCTTGACTCAAGCTACAGTATTTCAATAGCCTCATATGCATGTGAAAGTTGGACAATGACTAAGGAAGACCATAGAATAATTGATGCATTTGAGTTATAGTGTTGGGAGAGGACTATTAAAAGTACCATGAACTGCAAGAAGAACATATCTGTGTTGCAAGAAGTGCAATCAGATTGCTACCTAACAGCCAGAATGGTGAGACTTTCTCTCGCATACTTTGGACATGCTATCAGGAGGAGCCAGCACCTAGAGAAGGACATTATACTTGGAAAAGCGGAGGGGCAGCAAAATACAGGAAGACCCCCAATGAGATGGATTGGCACAGTGGCAACAGCTATGGTCTCGGGCAACAATTGTGAGGATGGTGAAGGACTGAGCAATGTTTAATTCTGTTGTGCATAGGGTCAATATGAGTTAGAACCAACTCTTTGACCCCTGACAACAGATGCCAGTACTATACTAGGAGCTTCACATTGTATTTATAAGACTATTTTTAAATGAATGTTATCCCTATTGTAGATGAGGAAATTGAAGCTGAGAGATGAAATTTTTTAGGTTGCAGAGCTAGTAAATGATGGAAATACAATTCGAACTCACTTCCTCCTGACACTAAAGCTGTGGCTCTTTTTTATAGTAATATAGTTGGTCTTAAGACATATGTTAGTAGAGAATGTGGTGCAAAAAAATCTATTCTGTAAAGGAAGCAGATTGAGAAAGTAAAGAAGTTAATGTATTAATGTAAATCAGAAAACAATAAAAGCTGATGAAGTTGCAGGGAGATTGGAAACTTTATTCACTGCTGGTAGGATTGTACAATGGTACAACCATGATGAAAAATGGTATGGCACTTTATCAAAAAGCTAGGAATAGAAATGCATCATGATCCAGCAACCCTATTTCTAAAAAGATACCCCAGAGATCTAATAGCAGTGATGCTAGCAGACATATGCACACCTGTATGCACTGCAGCATTATTCACAATAACAAAAGGTAGAAACAATCTCAACGTCCATCACATGATGAATGGACAAACAAAATGTGGTATACACGTTCAATGGCATGCTATGCAGACACAAGTCCTCAAAACATGATGAATCTAGAGGATATTATGCTGAGTAAAAGAAGTCAATCACAGAATGAAAAATACTGTTCAAAGGGACTTTAAAAAAAAGTTTGTGGGAAAATTGCATTATCTTTTAATTCCATTTTTTCATGAACTTTTTGAAGCCCACCTCGTATGATCGCACTTTTGCAAGAAGACAAGAATAGATACATATACAGAAACCAACAGTCATTGGGAAAGGGAGCACTCTGAAGACAGTAGGTATTTGTTAGTTTTGATGATGGGAAAGATAGCATCAAATATGGGTGAAGTGCACAAAGCTTGATAAAGGTAAATGAAGTCACTATGAATGGCAGAAGGAAAAAAGATGTCTTTGGTAAAGGATATGATAAATGTAATTTGAAAGAACCAACAACAATAAAAATATATTAATGTAGTTACATAAGTATGTATATAGGGATATAAGTATACAAGTATGAATATTTAGGTACATGTGTCTGCATAGATAGAAACATCTATAGGCATATGTACAAACAGACTTGTGTGTGCATACATGTATAACCACATATGTAATAAACTGCATTGAGGACACAGGTACAGGCACATCTTAGACACAATCAAACACTTGGCAAGAATGGGTTTTGGAACTGAAGATTTAGGACTATAGTTTTGTGGTACAACTCAGTTAATTGGTATAATATAGTTCATAAAGTATGTTTTACTTCTTAATATGGTGAGCAGGGTCTAAAGATATTGAGAGTGGCCTTCTAAGACACAACTGTTATGTGGAATAAATGAGAAAGAAGGAAATCAAAGACTCAGGGTAGAAAGTAGTTTACAGGACTAACAGTCAACATGAACCACATCATCATCTACCCTGATATCAGAAGAACTAGATGGTGCCTGGCTACCACTAATGACCATTTTAATCAAAGCCACATTGGATGGATCCTTATAGAATGGAAGAAAAATGTTAGAAAGAACTCAGAGTCTTAGAAAGTCCACACTTACTAGACTGATTAAAACTATCACTCTGAGGTACATTTCGAATCTTAAACTGAATTTATTCTTTGAGGTAGATTGTTAGCTAAATAATAGTTTGGGAGAGAACAAACAAGATGGCGGATCGGGTGGACGTATAGCAGAGAGCTCCACCAACAACAACACAGAATACCCAACCAAGCAGGTTCAGGG
>NW_006408725.1:4976897-4978689 GCF_000296735.1 Chrysochloris asiatica
ACAATCAGTATTGCTATATTTCTTTTAATCCTAATCCTCCCCACGTCCTATTTTTGTTTTTGATGTTGCTTTTAGTTGTTTAGGGTTTAAAACATTTATATTGTGGTTTGCAACCATAATTCCTCTTATTGTTAAATTTAGGTCCAGTTTTTAAACATTCATAACGTACCAGATTTTTTGTTTACTTGCTTTTATTTTGTTTGTTTTTAACCAGTTTTTCAAACTGGAGTTCTAAAAATTGCAATTGGCTGGTTTTTATTTTTGTATTTTTTAATCAAGAAACCTTCCTTGAACTCTACAGCCCCTTAGATGTTTTTCATAGGTCAAGTGTCTGCCATTTCTCCTATTCTCTTGAATGGCAACTTGGCTGG
This sequence comes from Chrysochloris asiatica, assembly GCF_000296735.1. Lineage (NCBI taxonomy): Eukaryota > Metazoa > Chordata > Mammalia > Afrosoricida > Chrysochloridae > Chrysochloris > Chrysochloris asiatica. The sequence continues at coordinate 4,977,269 of NW_006408725.1, forward strand.
TCTAATATTCATGGGCCTAACATCTGTTCTTATGGAACTTTGTAGACATTGTTTTGTTGTCTTCTATAAGATTTTGCTTCCTTTGGTAACTAACTTTTTTTCTGATTATATACATAAAATAATACTTTTCAACATATTTTTTTACTTCGAAATTCAGTAACTTAACCAGGATCTTTCCAGACAATAATATTTCTGTATCATAATTTCTTGGTTTGCAGAATGTCTTTTCAAGATATAGAATTCAATTCATTCTTTAAGAATGTTTTTCTAATTGTGGTATGTCTTTAGTGTACTTCTTTACTTCAGGGAAAACAATTGCCTTTTTGAGAGATGACCACTGAGTTGAAACTATATATTTTCCCTAATTGTTCAGATCTCTTCTGTGTGATTACCGTAGTGTCTCCCTTATGCCATTTTGATCATGTCCATCCCTTTTGATAATCTTTATAATTTATTTATTAAATCTATGGCACTCTTATCATAGTCCAAAATCTTTGCCATTAGTTTTACAATTTTCTTTTTCATCTCATTCTCTTGCTTCATTATAGGCAATGGGCTTATACTTTTGTAGAGTTATTTTCTATCATGAAATACTATCCACAAGTTTCCAGATTAAGATAGCAGAAAGAAGTAGGAGCACACGCCCTCCCATGATACTTATAAATGAACAAAATTATTTTTTAAAGCTCAAAACTGTACATGCATACTTTGACACGTGTGTTTAATAAAGATGAATTGTTACATGACTGAGATAATTAACATGTGGTCTCAGAGGTCAAAATGATAGACTTAAAAACCTTTTAATGTCTGTTCCAAGCCCTAATACTTAGAAATAATTTCAAATAAGTATTGTATTATCTGAATTTTATGGTTATGCGTCATAACAAAATTATGTCTCTAAAGGGAAACATCACAACCCAACACAATTTCTCTTAATCTAGTTCACTTAGTTCGTGTCAATGCAGTCCAGGTCAGATCTGCTGAGCTCAGTTTCACTGAATGCAATGACTACTTGCTCTAATCGTGGACCTCTTTCACATTACTGTGAGAAAGTTAAAATTCATCCCCAGTTAATAGCTTTCTGTTGCCAATATTTAGTTTAGTTACCCTCCCATTTCTTTACTTGCTCGAGTAACCAGTGTTTTCCAGTGTCCATCTCCTGGACATTTGATCTCTTGATTCTGGTTCAAAACTCTTGTTATCTGCTTTAGATTTCTCTTTCTCTTGACCACTTTTTTGAACTAGTTTCTGTGTACTACTAACTTTAGTTTTTTTCATTAATCTGCTGATTTCTTATATACTCCATTCAAGTTTGTTGACTCTGAAATGAAAAGTAAGAGACACTTCAACTAACAGCCAGTTCTAAAAATCTCACCAGACTATACCTTGATGTTCCTACCAGTCTGTAATGTACCAAGTTG
>NW_006408725.1:4979027-5003905 GCF_000296735.1 Chrysochloris asiatica
ACAACAACAACAAGAAGGCAATGATGCCTCAACCGGTTCACTACTGTGCTTACAGTTGCTTCTTTGTTTTTTATTATTAACACTCATAGTTTCCACTAATTGAATAGAGCCAGAAATGCTAGCCCAAACTCAAACTCCTTTAATATGTTTTTATGCAATCCCTAAAGAATGAATTGGGAGAGGCAAGCACATAACTGAGAGCTATTATCAGTCCAAAGTGTCTCAAAACAAATTACTTTCCAAATAGTTCTATGAGATAGAGAAGGCCTACAGACTCTATACGGCTGGAAAGAGTTGGCCTCGAAGGCAGATGATCAAGTTGCATTGCATTGAACTGTATTTTTATGCTTTGATTGACAGCATAAGTATTCCTGTTAACCTTGGCAAGAAAGAAAACTCCAATTTTGCCATTTTTTCAAAAAAAAATTATTATTATTTTTTAACTGTAGTACTGCTTTATTTTCCAACATTGAGAAAAAGTCATTAAGTCACTGTTTCTATTGCTCTAGCCAGAGAATTACTTGCAATGAAGTGTATTGTTGGAATTTAGTGAACTAAGTTATACTTAAATTATGGCGGGTCTTTCACTATCTCTCTGGGACATGATTCTCAAATATAGGATTTCTTTCTGATTCTGGTTTTCTTTTCTTAATTTCTAAAATTTCTCTTCATGTTTTCCTGAACGACTTTTGGCCATTGTATACTGTAATCATAACATGGTCTTATGCCTGTTACATTTCCCTCAGCTATGCTACTGGGAGTAGGAATGTTGTTATTAAGTGCTATTGAGTTGATTCCAAATCATAGTGACCCTGTATAGGCTTTCTGAGAAGCAGCTGGGGGGTTTGAACTGCTGAGCTTATGATTCACAGTCCAGTGCTGATCCTACAGCACCACACAAGAAATCCGGAGAGCAGAAAGAGCTGTGTGTAAAGGGGAGAGACGTTATAGGATTTGACTGAGTACTTTCAAATTCCCAAGACCCAACAACTGTTTAAAGTACTCATTAGAGAAAACTTTAAAGGGAAAGCAAGTCATCAATTGATACCTTGGTGGGTAAGAACAGTAAAGCAATGTCAACTCTTCATGATGTAGAGAGTACAGGTCACTAAATAAGCAGGCTTAGCATTTATGACATCTCAGAATAATGCACTGGACTGCAAGGTCTATTTGAACCACAAGGTTGGTGGTTTAAACCTACCACACATTCCTCAGAAACCCTATGCAGGGTCGCTATAAGTCAGAATTGACTCAACAGCATTTAACAACAACAATGAATTTTCAAGGTCCCTCTGCTATTTCTGTCAAGTCTCGACTAGTTACCACCCCTATATGAGCTCTGCTATGGCACTGTGGGTTAATGCACTGGACTGCAAAGTTGGTTTGAACTGCAAGGTTGGCAGTTCAAGCTCACCAGCTGTTCCTCAGAAACCCTATACAGAGTCACTATGGGTCGGAACCGACTCAACAGCACTTAACAACAACAACAAGTGAGCACTTCTTTTTCTTTTCAAGTTTTTATTGTGAATTATGTGTTAGTTTACATGGGTGAACATTATCTTTACATTCATCCTATCATATTTTGTTTCATTGCAATGGTCACAATCCCCTGCATGCATCATCTAACAACCAAAGGGTACACCCCACATGCCTTCCCCAGGCTGCCAGCACACAGCCCCTCTCCCTCCATGAGTCCAGAGTCCCCAGCCACTCCTTCTGTCCACATCATCGTCTCTGGTCTCTGCCTCCATCCCTAGTGTCACTGCCTCCCAGGACAGGGTCTCGCACTTTGCTTTTCTCCCTTGATGGTTCCAGGGATCTATGCTCCTGGACTGCAAAATCAGCCACTCCCCTCCTTTTGTTACCAAACGTTTACATTTACCTTCCCAATACTCACAGTCAGACCTGACAGCAATCATTCCCTATTGAACCACAGGAATCCTTTTCCCCTCACCTTTTATCAACTCCATCCAGATGGGATGGAAACAATTCAGAGGAGATTCTACCTTTCCCTGTATCCTCTGGAGCTAGGTTCCCTATTGAAAGCTTGTAAGCCAGTCACTTCTTGCCTTTGTAGTCCCCCATTTTGGGTAGCCAATGTCTAAGTTCCCCATCCCTGTCGACCCTGTGTACCAAGGGGGTGGGAATGATCCTCACTGCAAAGATTTGTCTGATCCTTTGTCTTACTGCATCCACAAGCATAGGTCAAGTTCATCCCCTTGTAGTAACTAAAAAGTTACTCCTTTGTTTTCCCTCTTCTTTCTTCCTCCAGTCATGTTCTGATCATCCAGCCATTGATGCCAGGTCAAATGGGTACTATCTGCAAGAATGGGTATTCTTGTGCATCCCCCCTCACTTTATATCAGCTGGATGCTTCACACTCAATTCTAGTCCTCTGGGGCCATGTCTCTGCCCCTGGGCCCAGGAGTCCCCAGGTCTTGTCATACTGCTGGTTAATCAGGTCTCAATTCAGGTTAACAGGAGTCTATTGAATGTGGTTGGACTTAGTTCACAACTTCTTTGCTGTCCCCCCCCCACCCCCCTGCCCACTTCCCCTTATCGGTGACCAACATGGTCAGCAGCAGGACCACATGCCTGCTAGTACTCACCATTTCTTGGTATTTGGTTTTCTCAGTAGTTGCACTTTGCCCTTCCTTATAGAGTGTTGTCAGGAGCAGAAGCAGCTCACCATGTAGTCAAAGATGCAGTACAGATTTCTGGAATATACAAGGCAAACTATCTCCTTCACCACTTCTATTCAGCATTGGAGATCCCTGAAATGGAGTAGGGCCAGAAAAACAAACAAAAAACATATGGAACGGAAGAAATAAAACTGTATTCATAGATGATTTGATCATGTGCACAGAAAATCCTAAAGCAGCTACAAACAACTTGCAACAGATTAATGTGTGGATTTAGCAAGCCACAGGATACAAGGTCAATATGTTGTTGTTGTTAAGTGCCTTGAGTCAATTCCAATCATAGGAACTCTGTATAGGGTTTCCAAGGAGTGGTTGGTGGGTTTGAACCACCAGATTTGAGGTTCAAACCGATCTTGCAGTCTAGTGTGTTTCCTACGGTGCCACAGTCAGAGTCCATCAGGTCAATATACAGTGTATTAATTTTGTTTCTAGGTACTAAAAGTGCCATTTGAAAAATAAAGTTAAGAAAACAACATTCAGGAAGTTTTAAAACATATGTATATTTAGAGCTAAATTTTGTGAAAGATATACGCAAGATCAATATATGAAAAATTGAAAACACTGCTGAGAGATATTAAAGGCATAAATAAATGAAGACATGTGCCATGTTCATAGATTAAAAGATTCAGCTTGCTATTATGATGTCATCCCAACACTCATCTGTTAGTTTGTCTTCCTGTGGTAAATTGTGTGTTGTTGCGATGTTGGAATCTCTAACATGGGCATTTCAAATGCCATAGGGCCGCCCATGGTAGACAGGTTTCAATGAAGCTTCCAGACTAACCTAACTAGGACCTGACAATCTACTTGTGAAAAAAGTGGCCAGTGAAAATCTTATAAATAGTAGCAGAACATCATTTGAAATAAGTCCCTCTGGTTGGAAAACACTCAAAATACAGATGGGAAAGAGCTGTCCCCTCAAAGTAGAATCAATCTTAATGAAGTGGATGGAGTAAAGTTTTCAGGATCTTCATTTGCTGATGTGGCATGATTCAAAATGAGAAGAAACAACTGTAAACATCTGTTAATAATGGGAATGTGGGATTGCATGAAGTATGAATCTAGGAAAATTGTAAGTCACCAGAAAGGAAATGAAATACAAAAATTGATATCATAGACATTAGTGGACTAAAATGGACTGGAATTGACCATTTTGAATTGTATAATCATTTGGTCTACTAGACTGAAAGGCAAATTGAAAAGGAAAACTAAAAACACTGAACAGATTTCAAAGGGCAGCTCAAGAAGACAAAGAATTATAAAGAAATATGCAAAGACCTAGAGCTAGAGACCCAAAAATGAATAACACATTGGGCATTTCTCAGCTGAAAGAACAGAGGAAAAAAAATCAAGCCTCAAGTCACAGTATCAAAGGATGATAAGGGCAAGACACTCAACTGCTAGCCCATAAGTTGGTTGTTTGAAATCGTCAGCTGTTCTTCTACTTTCATAAAGATTTGCAGCCTTGGTAACCCAATGCAGCAGCTCTACTTTGTCCTCTAAGTTCACTGAATAAGAATCGATTCAACGACAGTGGGATTGACAGTGTGTTTACGAACAAGATACTGAACAACTCAGAAGCATTAAGTGAATATACAAGGAATACACAGAGTCACCATACCAAAAAGAAGTAAGGGACCATTTCAAGAAGTAGCCTATTTTCAAGAATTGATGGTATTGAAGGAAGAAGTCCAAACTGCACTGAGGCATTAGTGAAACAACAAGGCTCCAGGAATTGGTGGAATATCAATTGAAATATTACCACAAACATGTAATGCTGGAAGCACTCACTCTTTTATTCCAAGAAATTTGGAAGACAGCTACCTGACCCACCTACTGAAACAGATCCATATTGTACCCATTCCAAAGGCAGGTTGGGTATACTGGAGTGTTGCTGTAGGTTAAGCACTGGACCAAAAGGTCATTTTGAACCACAAGGTCACAGGTTCAACTCACCAGCCACACCTAGGAAACCCTGTACAGGGTTGCTATGAGTCGGAACCCACTTGACGGCACTTAAAGAACAACCAGAAGTGATGTTGGCCACTTTTTCATGTATATGTTGGTCATTATTCACAAATGAACATATTTTCATATCATTTCTTATAAAATGTTTGCCAGGTCTTCTTTCCCATTTTGTTGTTGTTGTTGTTGTTAGATAATTGTGAATATTTTCTCCCGGGCGGTGGTTTGCTTTTTTATTTCAGTAACAGAATCTTTCCAAGAACAAAAGCTTTTCATTATGATGAAGTCTACTTGTCATTTTTCTTTCTTTTGTGGTTAGTGTTTACTGGATCCTGTCTACAAAATTATTGCCTATATCAATAGCACAAAGATTATCCTATGTTTTCTTCTAGAAACTATGTACTTTGGACTTTTATGCATGGAAGCTTCAAAATATTCATGGAAAAATTCCATGATCTTTTAATTTCATTTTTTCCAAGACCCTTTTAAAGCCCCCTAATACTTAGGTCTATGATTGATCACAAAATTTTTTTGGCATACCATTTGAGATCTCTCCAGATAACACAGGAAAGTACAAGAGACAAGTCTTGCCAACCTCACTTCTAAGGAACATTCTGGCTATACTTCTTCCAAGATAGATTTGTTTATTCTTCTGGCAGTCTAGGATATATTCAATATTCTTTGTCAACACCATCATTAAATGCATGGATTCCTCTCAGTTTTCCTTATTCATTGGCCTGCTTTCACAGGCATATGAAACAATAAAAACAATAAAAAAATACCACAGATTGGGTCAAGTGTACTTGAGTCCTCAAAGTGCTTTTTAAAACTTTAAAGTCTTTTGAAGCAGATTTGCCCAATTCAGTGAGTCACCTATTCCTGATTTCTGCATCCATGAATTATTGATTGTGGATCCAAGTAAAATGAAATCTTTAACAATTTACATCTTTTCTTGGTTTCTCATGATATTGCTTTTCGATCCAGTTGTAAGAATTTTTCTTTCTGTCCATGTGCAATCCAAACTGACAGCTTTACTCATCAGTAAATGCTTCAAGTTCTCTTTGCTTTCAGCAAGCAAGGTTATGTTATCTGCATATCACAAATTGATAATGAGTCTTCTTCCCATTCTCAATCCAGCTTCTCAGATTATTTGCTCAGCATACAGATTGAATAAGTATGGTGGATGGATATAACCCTGATGCACCCCTTTTCTGATTTTTTTAAACCACGGAGTATCACCTTGTTCTGTTTAAATTACTTCCATGTACAGGTTCCACATGAGTGCAATTAAGTGTTCTGGAATTCCCATTCTTTACAATGTTATCTATAGTTTGCTATGATCCACACCATGGAAAGCCTTTTGCACAATTAGATACAGGCAATATGGTAGAGCTATCTGATAAGAATATCAGCTTGTTGCTGATAGATCAGATGTTGAATAGGGGTGAAAAAGAGAAGCCAAAGATTATTACTAAACTTCTTAGTTGAGTAAATTGAAAATAGACATACTATTTACTAAGATAAAGAAGTGGAAAGGGATCAGTTGTGTGTGGATGAATTCGTTTTAGACACATTATGTTTGAGATACCTTTAGCTATCTAAGTGGAATAATGAAGTGAACAGTTGACTATAAAATACCAGAGGGGAGAGTTCCAGACTGAAGACATAAATCTTACATAAAGCACTGAAGCAGGAGCAAACATACATGGCTCTTGATTCACTCTTAATTAACAGTGTTTGTAATTGTTATGGAATTGGTGTTGACTTCATAGAGACCCCATATAGGTTTCCAAGTAATGGCTGGTGGGTTTGAACTGCCGACCTTGCATTTAGCAGTCCAGTGCTTTTCATACAGCACCACACCAGGAGTCCAAAAGACCCCAGGTGGCAGAAATGGTTTGTGAGAGACTGCTAACCTAGAAGTCAGGTCAAACCCACCCAGCGGTACCATGGAAGAATGGTCTGAAGATGTGCTTAGGAATAGAATAGTATATGTGTCATTCATTTGTTCCTTCAGCAATGTTTGTTGTTGTTGTTGGTAAGTGCTGTCGAGTCCATTCTGACCCATAGCGACCCTGTGTGGGGTTTCCGAGGAGCGGCTGGTGAGCTTGAACCACCGACCTTGCGGTTCAAACCAACTTTATAGTCCAGCGCATTAACCCACAGTGTTGCAACAGGATTATGTGTGACATTTTATATTATTTTATTAAACATTTAATTTTATATGCTTTTATTAAAACTAATTATATTATTTAGGCCAATGGTGTTAAAAAATGGGTATAGTTCTTATCTACATGGAATTAATTTCCAATCTGAAAATTAATATTCAACTCAATTTAAATATCTCTGCTTTACACTTCAGAAGCCCTGGTGTGGAGCTTTAGAATAATCACCAGACTGCTAACCACAAGGTTGATGATTCAGACTTAACAGCTGCTCCTTGGAAACCTTATATAGGGTTTCTATGAGTTGGAACTGACTCAACGACATTTAGTAACAACAAAAACAAGACCTCAGTAAGCAACCCCTATTTTCCCTTTCTGTGTTTTCTCTCTTCTCCTTCTTCTTCTGATGCTATGATAGTGGAGGTTTTGTGTCAACTTGGCTGGGTCAGGATTCTCAGTGGTTAAGATGTAGCTATCTGCCATGATGAGATCTAGTATAATGGAATCACCTCTGTGGTGAGATCTGCTATGAACAGCAAGTCAATTGAAAGGAAGTTTCCTTGAGGTTGTGAACTGCTTCCAATATATGGGACACTCGCGTAGAGTTTGTTGCTTTCTGCTGCATCTGCACCCTGCGTCTGTCTCTTTGGACTTGAGCCAGTGTCCTGCTCTTTTGCCTGCCAATCCTGGGAGCCAACAGCAGTCTGCTATCTGACCTGCCTGACTTCTGACCCACAGGTTTTGGTTCATCAGCCCTGCAGCTATGCCAGTCAGACTCCTCCGGTCTAACATCTGATCCACAGACTTGGAGTTTGCCCACCTCTACAACTGTGTGCGGGCTCAAGCATAGCAACAATTGGGCAGTGTTTCATTCTGTTGTGTGTAGGGTTGCTACGAGTAGGATATGACTTGAAGGCACCTAACAATAACAACTGTGTGAATCATATCTTTTATATATACTTCTCTTTATATACATATACATATACATATATAAGTTTCCAGCACTATAGGATAAGAACTGGACTGGTAATCTCAAGGTCATCAGTTCAAACCCACCAACCAGTTTCGGAAACCATACACAGGATCACTATGAGTCAGAAAACCTCAATGGCACAGAACAACAACAGTATATAAACTTCACTGGCTTTACTTTTCTAGAATACCCAGCCTAAAATAGGTGCCCAGGAGTCCTGGTGTGGTGCTATGGGCTAATGCGTTAGACAGCAAAGTTATTTGAACTGCAAGGTCGGTGGTTCAAACTCATCACCTGCTCCTTGAAAACCCTATACAGGGTCGCTATGGGTCGGAATCGACTCAACAGCACTTCACAACAACAATAATCCTTGTCTGGAATTCCTGGGTACAGTTAGCATACTCAGTTGCTAAATAAAAGTTGGGATGTTCAGGTTCACAAAGAGATGCCTTTGTAGGAAAGCCTGATGATCTACTGCTGTAAAGCCCGCCATTGAAAATCCTATGGAGCACAGTTCTACTTTGACCTATATGGGGTTGCCATGATTTGGAATCAACTCAGAGGCAACTTGCAGAGTATCCTTAGGCTAGTTTTCATAGACTTCATTTTTCAACACAACGGTGTTAGGCCATTTGTTGGCCTTTTGTTGCACAGTGAGTGCATAAGACAAGTACTTTTTAAATAATTAAATTGTATTAATTTGTATAATCAAAAACTTTAATATAGAAAATATTAGTTTTAGTTGTTGCTTATTTCAGTGATATTGTATGAAAGTTTTGCCAATCAAAGTACCTAAACGTGATTCATAGAGGTACCATGACACAAAGGTCAATTTCTTCCACACTGGACATAGTACAACATAACAGTCAAAAACAACATTCCTGTGGTTAGAATGTCTTGTTTTAAAACTTGGTTCTACCTCTTATTAGTTGTATGACTTTGGACAGTTTACCTAGAAATATGCCTTAAAATAGTAAGATCTTAATGCAATTTCTCAAATGCATAAGCTAATAAATGAATTAACGAGCTCAAGTTGGAAAAAAATTAAGGACAAAAATTAGAATAAAAATTTTATGAAAATTGAGTTAACCAGTTTTAACGTGTTGTAATAACTGAGTCATTGGAAGACTGGCATGTAAACTATTTATTATTTCAGCATTCTCTCTTATCTTATTAGGTGCTTTTTAAAAATGAAATAAACACATCTTATTTAAACTATTTTAGACTGTACGTTGTTTCTGAAATCAAAGGGCCCATTTGTCAATCAGATAATTATTAAAGATAGGAAGATGATGTGTTGTTGTTGTTAGGTGCCACTGAGTCGGTATCAACCCATAACGACCTTATGCACAGCAGAACGAAACACTGTCCGATCTTGGGCCAACCTCACTACTGTTGCCACACTTGAGTCCATCAATGTTGCCACTTGGACAGTCCATCTCATTGGGGGTCTTCCTATTTTTCTCTGGCCCTCCACCTACCAAACATGATATCCTTCTCCAGAGACTGGTCCCTCCTGACACTATGTCCAAAGAATGAGAGACGAAGTTTGGCCATCCTGGCCTCCAAGGAGCACTCTGGCTGCACTTCTTTGAAAATGGATCTATTGGTTCTTTTGGCAACCCATGGCACTTTCAATATTGTCCTCCAACACCATAACTCAAAAGCATCAATTCTTCTACAGTCTTCCTTATTCACTGTCCAGCTTTTGCATTCATATAAGATTATTGAAAATGCCATGGCTTGGGTCAGGTGCACCTTAGTCCTCAAGCTGACATCTTTGCTCTTCAACACTTTAAAAAGGTCTTGTGCAGCAGATTTGTCTAATGCAATACGTTGTTTGATTTCTTGACTGCTGCTTCCGTGAGTGTGATAAAACTAAGTAAATAGTTCATAGAAAGAGTTTCTTGTAATTGAATTCCAACTTGTTAAAACAGATTGCTAAATTCTACTCTGTGAGTTTCTGATTCAGTATGTCTAGTGTGGAGCTTGATAATTTGCATTTCTAAAGAATTTCCAGGTGATGTGGATGCTGTTGATCTGAGTACCACATTTTGGGAGCCACTGGCATATGATGTTAAAGCTAACTGCAAAATTCTCAAATAACTACAAATTACAAGAATTACTAGAACACGGGTCCTCTCACAACTGTATTTGCTACTGAAAAATGTTTTTAAGTGGCTAAAATACTTGGTTGCAAGTATTGCTTAGTTTAGGAGAATCTTTATTGTGTGCAAAGGGTCACTAAAAGCAGTAACTGCTTAATCTATTTTTTCACAGCAATAATCTACATAGTGAGGAGACATAAAAAGAGTTTCACAGATCTTTGGAAAGGCCCATTATGATTAATAGCAAAAATTTAAAGCAATATTTTAAATAATACTTTCAATTTTTAATTGTAAACATTTCTACAATCCAACCACTCAAATCCCCCAAGAACAACTAGCCTATAAGAGACGATAAGTTTGAATGTCTTTGAAATATATGTAACCTCCCAAGTGCCTCACAAATTAAAACTTTGTTCTTGGCAGTGCAAGAAATACACACTCCTTGAAAACTGTGGCTGGAAGAGAGCATGCTTTCTTTGGACGTTCCCTGTGAACAGTTAGGACACTGTCAAATAAAACAAATATTTTCTTAATTTCAAGGCAAAGAAATGATGCTTTCAGATACTGCCAAAGAGACCTCAAAAATAATCCACTCCCATCTACCAGTGAGTTCTTGGAGTAAACATTCAGAGAGACCTGGTCAGCCATCAGGGTTCAAATATTTAAGAAAACCAGAGACCTGAAAGATAATAGTTACTACTGCTGAGGTTTAAATTACAAAAATTCTTTGGAAACTCCATTCTTCAAAGTAAAGAGATGAGTGATGAGGAATGATTCTGGTTTTTTGCTAACCAGGGAATGATGACTTTGTGGTCTGCCCACCCTTTCAGCCCCACCACACTAATTTATTCCTAACCCTGTACCCCTTTTTAGGGCAATTTGACAAATCTCAGTGGATACTTTATCTTGTTGTTATTGTTAGGTGCTGCCAAGTCAGTTCTGACACATAGTGACCCAATGTACAACAGAACCAAATACATCCTGGGTCTGTGCCAACTGCTGCTACATTTGAGTCTGTGCTGCTGCCACTGTACCAGTCTATTCATTAGTTGTCTCCCTCTTTCAGCTGACCCTCAACTATACCAAGCAGGATGTCCTTCTCCAGGGACTGGACCCTTCTGATAATATGTCCAAAGTATGCGACAGGAAGTTAGTCATCTTGGCTTCTAAGGAACATTCTGGTTGTACTTCTTTCAACAAAGATTTGTTCTTCTGGCAGTCCTTGTTGTTAAGTGCCATTGAGTTGGTTCTGACTCATAGCAACCCTGTATAGCATTTCCAAGGAATGACTGGAAGTCCATGGTAGCTTAAATATTTTTCTCCAACATCATAACTCAACTGTATCAATTCTTCACTGGTCTTCATTATTAACATTCAACTTCAACAAGCATATGAAGCTATTAGAAATACCATGGCTTGGGTCAAGCGCATCTCAGTCCTCAAACTGACATCTTTGCTCTTGAACACTGTAAAGAGGTCTTGTGCAATTTACCTAATGCAATATGTTGTTTGATTTCTTGACTGCTGCCTTTGTTTATCCAAGCAAAATGAAGTCTTTGACAATTTCAACGTTTTCTCCATTTATCCTGATGTTATTTATTGGTCCATTTGTGAGGATTTTTGTTTTCTTTACATTGAGGTACAACTCATACTGATAACTGTGGTCTTTGATATTCACCAGTAAGTTAAGTATTTTAAGTCTGCTTTGCTTTCTTGATGAAAGCAGAGACTACCAGAAAGATGTTTACCTGTGCTTTATTGACTATGCAAAGGCTACAGACTGTGTGGATCATGACAAACTATGGACAACACTGTGGAGAATGAATATTCTGGTACACTTAATTGTGCTCATTATACTAGTTCCTTAGTTTATGAAGGCTTTTATAAAGTAAGTTCACAAATATCTACACATACACACTCCCCACCCTGGCAGACATGAGGCCCAAATTATTGCATGTTTTGTTCATATTTGGTCTCAACAATTATACCCAAGTCAAGTCTTTGGGCAACAACTATTAACATACTGGATTAGCACACAAGAACAACAGGTTTTCCAGGGGAATTTCAAAATTAATTGATGCTACAAAATAACTCAGATATATTGTCAGGAGGGACCAGTTTCTGGAGAAGGATATCATGTTTGGTAAGGTGAAGGGTCAGAGAAAACAAGGAAGACCCCCAATGAGATGGATTGGTAAAGTGGCAGCATCATTGTACACAAGTGTGGCAACAATAGTGAGGTTGGCCCAGTACCGGGCAGAGTTTCGTTCTGTTGTGCATAGGATTGCTATGAGTCAGTACCAACTCGATGGCACCTAACAATAACAACAACAACAACAAAATAACTAATATAAAATAGCTAACATGTATATTTGGGGGGGAAAGAGGCTGTAAGAAGCCCAAGTTGCTGAGAACATTGTGAATGGAGCAGAGAGAAGCCCACCTTGCTGTCCCCTGTCCAAATTCCTGACAACCAGTATCATTGAATGTCCAAATGATTTTGCATCACTGTGTTCAAGACCACTTCTGACACAGAAACAGAAAACTGGAACACAGGTATGCATAACCAACTTTTTATGACTTTTATGAAGTCCTTACAAAAGACTTCTATGTTAGTTTTGTCGTTGTTGTTGTTGTTGTTAAGTGCCATTGAGTTGGTTCCGGCCCATACTGACCCTGTATAGGGTTTCCGAGGAGCAGCTGGTTGGTTTGAACTGCCAACCTTGTGGTTCAAACCAACCTTAAGGTCCAGCGCATTATCCTGCAGCACCACAGCATAAGTAGTTGACATGTATTGTTGTTATTTAGGTGCTCTCAAGTCAGTTCCAACTCTTAACAAACCTATCTATGCACAACAGAATGAAACACTGTCCAGTCCTGCACCCTCCTCACAAATGTTGTTAGGTTTCAGCCCAGTGTTCCTGCCACTATGGCAATCCATGTCATTGGGGGTCTTCTTCCTTTTTGCTGATTATCCACTTTAACAAACATGATGTCCTTTTCCTGGGAATGGTCCTTCCTGACAACATGTCCAAAGTATGGAAGATGAAGTCTTGCCATCCTGATTGCCATTCTGGCTATACTTCAAAGATCGATTTGATTTTTCCTCTGGCAGTCAATGGTACTTTCAATCTTCTTCTGCAACACCATAATTCAAATGCTTTGACTCTTTTGTGGTCTTTTTTTTTCACTGTCCAACTTTCAAATGAATATGAGCTGATTGAAAAGATCATGACTTGTGTTAGGGGCACCATAGTCCTCAAACTAATATCTTTGCTCTTTAGCACTCTAAAGAGGTTTTTTGCAGTGCATTTGCCTAATGTGGTACATCCTATGATTTCTTGACTGTTGCCTCCATGAGTGTTGATTGTGCTGCTGCTTACTCATAGTAACCTTGTATAGGTTTTCTGAGGCTGTAAATCTTTGTAGGAACTGAAAGTCTCCTCTTTCTCCCATGGATCTGCTGGTGGATTTGAACTGATAACCTGTGGTTAGTAGCTTTACACGTACCCCACTACACTACCAGGACTTCTTGAGTGTTGATTGTGGATCCAAGCAAAGTGAAGTTTTGACAACTTCAATCTTTTCTCCATTTATCATAACCTTATTCTTTGATCCAGTTGTGAGGATTTTCATTTTCTCTACATTGAGGTGCAACCCATACTGAAGGCTGCATTCTTTGTTCTTCATCAGTGTTTCAAGTTCTTTTCATTTCCAGCAAGAAAGGTTTACCATCTGTGCATCGCAGGTTGTTAACGAGTCTTCCTGAAATCTAGATGCCATGGTCTTCTACATATAATCTAGTTTCTTGGATTATTTGCTCAGCACACAGATTTAATATGTATGGAGAAAGGATAAAACCCTGACACACACCTTTCCTGATTTTAAACCATTCAGAATCCCCTTGTTTTGTTCAAATAACTGCCTATTGACCTTTGCACAGGTTCCTTATCAGTATAATTAAGTGTTCTGGAATAGCCATTCTTTGCAATATTATCCATAGTTTGTTATGATCCAAACAGTTAAATGCCTTTTCATAGTCAATAAAGCATGAGAAGTTTTAACATGTATTATTCCATACTATGTGTCTGAAGAATGCAGAAAATATAAAAAATACCATTAATAGCACACACAAGTAAAATTTGCAGAAGATAATTCACAAATGGTTACAGCATTACATCATCAGAAAACTGTCAGAAATTTAAGCTATATTCAGAAGAGAACATGAAAATAAGGACATCATTTCAGATGTCAAAGATATTTTGGCTGAAAACAGAAAATATCAGAAAGATGTTTAACTGTGTGGATCATTGCAAATTATGGATAACATTATATAGAAAAGAAATTCCAGAACATGTAATTGTGCTCAGATGAGGCAATCATTTAAACAAAGCATGGGAATACTTGGGGTTTTTAATCAGGAAAAGGGTATATCAACATTGTATCCTTTCACCATACCTATTCAATCTGTATGATGAGCACATAATGGGAAAAGCTAAACTACATGAAGAAGAACATGACATCAATATTAGAGGAAGATTCAGTAACAGACTGCAATATGCAGATAACCTAACTTTGCTTGCTGAAAGTGAAGATTTGAAGCACTTACTAATGAAGATCAGACTAAAGCCTTTAGTATGAGTTATGCCTGAACATAAAGAACACAAAATCCTTATAACTGGACCAGCAAGCCACATCATGATAAACACAGAGAACATTGAAATTATCAAGGATTTCATTTTAGTTTGATTAACTATCAATGCACCTGGAAGCAGTACTCAAGAAATCTTTGTATTGCATTGGATAAAACTATTGCAAAATACCTCTTTAATATGTGACAAAGCAAAGATGTCACTTTGAGGACTAGGGAACATGTGACCCAAGCCATAGTATTTTCAATTGCCTCATATACATGTGAAAACTGGACAATGAATAAGGAAGACAGAAGAAGAATCTCTTCCTTGGAATTACGGTATTGTCAAGGAACACTGAATATACCATGGACTACCAGAAGAATGAACAAATCTTGGAAGATGTATAGTCAGAATGTTCCTTAGAAGCTAAAATGGTGAGACTTTGTCTCACATACTTTGGACATGCTATCGTGAGTCCTGGTATGGCTCTGCAGGAAAATGCACTGGACTGCAAGGTCAGTTTGAACCATAAGGTTGTTGGCAGGGTCACTATGAGTTGAAACAACAATAGCAATCATGAGAGACCAGTCCTGGAAAAGGACATCATTCTTGGCAAAGAACAACAGCAATGTATCTTTCACTGTTCTAAATACTTTACATGTCATTGACACTTGACAACTTTGTTATGGCACGTATCTTTATTATACCCATTGGATAGATGAGGAAAATGAGGCTCAGAAAGATTTAGTACTTGCTCAAGGTCACTCAACTGTTAAGTAGTAGAGTTAGGATTAAATCTCAGGCAATTAACTCTAGAGGGACATTCGAAATCACACACTCTTTCCAACCTTTATTTTTGCCTATTTCTCTTTTTATACTGCTTAGTATAGAAATAATGAAGCATGTACAAAAATAGAGGAAAAACAAAACAAAACAGTTGCCAAAACTTTCTGAGTTCTGAATGGAATTGGACAAGCAGATCCTCTTGTAAGTTATTGTTTTGATATTTTAGAAGACACCCTACGAAGATCAAGACAAATGTGTTACTGAAAAAACTTGTCTACAACCATCTACTGATTGCAGAGATATGTTTAAACTTTTTTGTTGCTGTTTGGAATAAAATGAATACATGTATGAATTGGAACCACAATATGAATTCTTTTTTACTTGCCTTTGTGTTTAAGAGAAAACAAAGCTATTTATTCTTTAAAATTTCCCACAATCTGGATTTTGCTTATTTCATTCTGTGGTGTCTCTTACGTATTCCTTTGTCTTCTGTGTTTCCTTTATTCATTCTAGAGTCTTGACCAAATTATGTTTGATTTTTGGCAAGGTGGTATTGTGAATGTTGAATCGAATTACTACAGTAGTCACAAAATGTCTGGTTATTTATATTTTGTAGGACTAAGACTTGGAATTCTGGTGTGGCTCTGTAGGATAACCACTAGACTGCTAATCGCAAGGTTGATGGTTCAAACCCACCAGCAGCTACTTGGAAACGCTATGAGTCAAAAGGGACTCAAGGGCACTTAACAACAACAATAACAGTATTAATATTCAACAGGTATTATCAGCGTAATCTATAATTATAATGTTCCCCTAATCAGCTTTTCAGAGTCCTGGTGTGGTGCTGTGGGTTAATGTGCCAGACTGCAAAGCCATTTGAACTGCAAGGCCGGTTGTTCAAGCTAATCAGTTGCTCCTCTGAAACCCTATACAGGGTTGCTATGGGTCGGAACTGACTTCACTGCACTTAACAACAGCAATAACAATCAGCTTTTCACCTAATGGTGTTAGTACTCTTTGATGATCATTGATTACATTCAAGATTTCAATAGGGTTTGTGAAATGGTGATTTCTAGTTTTTTTTTTTTTTTTACCTGCATTTAGTAGCTGGCATTCTGCTAAGAGAAAGAAACTTTTTATGAACTGTTTCTTTAACTCTATCATCTTTTCTGTCTTTAACTATGTGGTTGACAAATGTGTCTTATCTTGATTTCAGAAGGAATGTGCAAATCTAAAATAATTCCAGTAAGATATATTTATTTTCTTTTTAAAAAGGAACAGAGGACCCTAGGACCATCAAGGGAGAAGAGCATGAATGGAATGTGGGACTCTACCCAAAGAAGCAGCAACACCAGAGATGGAGGCAGAGATGATGACTTGGAGAGGTAGAGCAGCTGAGGACATTAGACTCATGGAAAGAGAAAAACTGTGTGCTGGTGGCCAGGAGGCAGATTTCCAGAATGTACCCTTGGGTTGTTTAAATGATTATATATTCCTGAGTGTTTTTGTTTACATCAAAACAAACAAACAAACAAAACCACAGAGGTAATAGAAGCAAATACTATTGAATGACAATGCATGGAGAGGATTGTAATCATTGTAATGAAATGAAATATGATAGGATGAATGCAAAACCAATGTTTTCCCATGTAAAGTATCTCTCAAGTCACAATAAAAGCTTTCGTTTCTTTTTTTTTTTTAAAGACACCCAATAAGATAGGATGTTGAAATAATACATTTTACTTGCCAGACTTTCAACAACTCAGTGACTATAACACTTCAAAGTTGGTTAACCCAATTTTCATATTAAATTTTCATTCTAATTTTTACCCTTCTTAATTTTCATTCTAATTTGAACTTACTAATTTATTCATTTTTACATTTTAAAAATGTGTACTGGGACCTCACTATTGTAAGGCACGTCTCTAAGTAACCTGTCCAAGGTCACACAGATTGTAAGAAGTTTTTGTTTTTCTGTTTCGTGCTGTGGAGTCTGTTCTGACTCATAATGAACCTGTATATGGTTTTCAAGGACCAATTGGTGGATTTGAACTGATGACATTGCAGTTAGCAGTTCAGTGCTTATTCTATAGTGCCATACCAGGAATCCAATAAGTAGTAGAACCAAGTTTTAAAAACAGACATTCTAACCCCAGAAATCTTGCTTTTAACCATTACAACGTACTATGTCCAGTGTGAAAGAAATTGACCTCTGAGTCGACAGAACTTTCTAACAATACCACTGAAATGACACAATAACTTAAACTAATTTGCTTTTAAGATTAGAGTTTTTGATTATTTAAATGAATACATTTTAATTAACATAAAAGTAATTGTTTTATGCACTGACTGTGCAACAAAAGGTTGTCAGAAACAATGTTCTAGATGATACTATTGTTTTGCCAAGTGCAATCTATGAAGACTAGCCTAAAAATACTCTGCCTGTTGCCTTTGAGTTGAGTTCAAATCATGGTGACCCTGTGGATCACAGTAGATCATCATGTTTTCCTTCTGAGAGTAAATCTAATATGTACAAAATCTGGGGAACAACTGCTTTCTGTTGTTCCTTTTCCTAAAAGAAATAAAACTTTTCTTAAACAGCTCTCAATATCAAAAGATAGATTCCTATAACAGCCTGTATTTATCTATATGATTGAAATTGATGCCTTCAATTAAAATATTCTCTTTATGTGTCTATGTTACCAAGACACTGTGTGTAATCTATTTGAGACAAGAATTCTATATTTTCTTCTCAAAATTAAAAGTTTAACACAGTGCCTGAGATAGAGGACACACAATAGAAATGATTAATCAAATTACTACCTGAATAAATGGGTTCTGAACCTGGGATTAAAGGTGAAATTCGGATTTGTGAATAGAGATTACCATAAAAAGGCTAACTGTTTTGTTAACCTATGCCAAACAGAAGAAGGAAACCCTATTTTCAAGTTGCCTTCCTGAATAGAGCCTATCCATGATACCCCAATGCTCTATAATAATGGGTCACAAGCTTTTTGGTCTGAAGACTCCTTTGCATATTTTTTAAAGTATTTAGAAAAGCAAAGAACTTTTGTTTAGTGGGTTTTATCTATTGATATTGATTACGTTTAAAAATTGAAGAATTTCAAACACACGTATTCATTTATAAATTGAAAAACAGTAACACAACCATGCCATTAAAACAACAGTTATAAATCAATGCCATTTTAAAATAACATTTTAAACAAAAAATAACTACATTTTCCCATAAAAACAAAACTTAATGAGAAAAGTACCTTGTATTTTTTTTAGCAAGTCTTTTTAATGTCTTTCTTAATAGAAGACAGCTGGATTTTCGTATCAGCTTCTGCATCCAATCTCTTGAGATAGGTTGTTTTGGTTGGAGTTTATACAGAAAACCAGACCTCACACTGTTACTTACTTTGAAAAGTGAGGAGTACTTTAATAGCTTCTTTAGATACTTTTGGCTATTCTTCTTTGCTACTGCCACACCATAACTTATTACAGGTTAGTTAAATATGGAATCTGAAACTATTTGAATCAACTTCCTTGCGCTTTTCCATTAAATCTATTTGTCTGCTACTCTTTGAGGACATCTTTTATTCATGCTTGATTTTGTATGTGTACCTCAGTTTCCAAATCTACATTTGTAATTTGTAACATATTGGCTTATATGTTCTTCCAAGTTATATGGATATTCCAAGTGTTGATACATTTCATTACACAATGTCAAAAAATCACATTCCTTAATGCAGCAATATGTGACAACAAATTATTCCTCCCCAAACCCTCTCTACTCCTAAATTAGGGTCAATCATCCATTGCAATGGCCACACAGAACACAGACACAATACTCAGAGTTATGGGGTTCATTGGTGAGGTTAACAGGTTACAACTTAGGGTCATAAATGCTCAAAGCACAGTCGTTCCAGTAAGCTTCTGGGAAGACATGCCACTCCACTATAAGCCTCAACTTGAAGGCACTCAGCTCTAGTTCCATGGGTCAGCAAGTCTAGCTCCCCCATTTAAGTGCCTGGAGACACCCCATTCTACAAGCAACTTCCTGCCTGAAGTCACTGATCGTTACTTGCTCTGCGGACTGGGAAACCCACTGCTCTGTCTTATGCTCTGTTTCTTAGATCTGCTGCTGCTGCTCTTCCATCACTTTTCCAGTGTCACAGCTTTCTGTGTTGAGGAGATTCAATGCACCAGGATATTGGGTCCAAAGGATGTGCCCCACTCCTGACTCTTCTTCTTTGATAGTAGTAAGATCCGCCTTCTGTTTCTGTGATGGTTCCTTTTATATCCATGCCAGAGTTTCAAGTTTTTACAATAACAATGAACTCTGCTAACATCCACAGTGGAATCATGTTATCCTATTCATTATCTTCTTCTACTTTCTCTTATCCAGATCTAGCAAGGCAGAATGTTGTGTGATGGGAGTTAGACTATGGCTAGAAGAGACATCAGCTAATTCACAATTAACATTACCACACCATCTCATCAGAAAAAATCTGTAAAGATTATGAAGCTGTAAAGATCATAATAATAGTTTTCCAAAAGTTTTCTCTAGAAAAGTTGATTTTATCATTGGTGGCATAGACTTGTTTTCCCTAAATTGACTCTCTCTTCACTCATTTTTTTTTCTTCTCTTCACTCATTTTTAAGAAAAGTTCTGCCAAATACCCTCATCAGAATAGCCACAACTTGAAATTCATTTTTAAAGTAAATCAGATGTTTCATGAATAAAGTGGCTAGCTAATTTAGCTCACAGCTCAAAACAATGGTCTAGTGCCTTTCCTTGAAATAGCTATCACATTTCATTATATATCAGAAGTATTATCTGTATACTTTCCATTTTATTACACAGAATATTAAAAAAGATATTTACTGGCTTTGCTTGTTTATTTTCTT
Organism: Chrysochloris asiatica; assembly: GCF_000296735.1. NCBI lineage: Eukaryota > Metazoa > Chordata > Mammalia > Afrosoricida > Chrysochloridae > Chrysochloris > Chrysochloris asiatica. Next base: position 4,999,275 of record NW_006408725.1, read on the forward strand.
CTTTTCTTTTCACATACACTGCATGTGGCAAGAAGGAATACAGTGACTGCCAGTAGATTTTGGTGCCACTTCATTGATTTACGCTAAAGGACTAGTAAGCACTGGTAGCACAACAGGTTAGTGTTTGTCTACTAACTGAACAAGGAATTAACAGCATTATCCACATGCTTTTGTACCACTGATGCACATAACTCTTTAAGTGTTATTATGAAAATAGTTTTGACACCGTGAATCCCCTTGTTAACCTTCAGGGGTCTTTTAGCCACACTTTAAAAAGAATTTTGATACAATAGGATTTGCAAGGAAGGTATACTTTTAAAAGCATATAGGAGATGGTCATGTCACAATACATCTACAAGTCAAGGAACACCAAAAAACATATGGGGGTTACCAAAAGCCAAGAGAGACAAGAAAGGATCTTCCTCTAGAGATTTTGTATAGGATATGGTCCTGCTGACTGCTTCAATTCAGACTACTAGCTTCTACATGTGTACAATACAGTTCTGTTCTTTTAAGCCATTCAACTTGTGGTATTTTGTTTGAGCAGCTCTAGGACACTAATTGAGTGACCTTGCTCCAGTCCCTTAATGGTCATCTGCTTTGGTTTTATCATCTCTGAAATGCTTAGGCCATGCAGATGATAGAAGTTTTAAATGAAATGATAACATAAATACAAATGTTGCTGGCATTGATAGCCTGATGTAGCCTTACAGAATAAGCAATGTCAGAAGTGCAAACCCACCAGTTGCTCCTTGGACATCCTATCCAGGGTGTCCTAACCCAATAGCACTTAACAACAACAACAAACAAATGTTATAATATGTCGCATAACAATCATACAGCAAAAGTGGGAAGGTCAGGTTAAAACTCAATTTCCTAATTCCTAGACCAGGGTTTGGAGTCCTGGTGTGGCACCTCACATTAATGCCCCAGACTACAAAGTCATTTGAACTGCAAGGTCAGCAGTTCAAGCTCACCAGTTGTTCCTTGGAAACCCTATACAAGGTCGCTATAGGTCAGACTGAGTCAACAGCACTTAACGACAACAAGACCAGGGTTTAGGAGCTCTGGTAGCCTCGTGGTTATGAGTTGGGCTGCAAACCGCAAGGTTAGCAGTTCGAAACTACCAGTTGTTCCATGGGAGAAAGAAGAGGCTTTCTGTTCCTGTAAAGATTTACAGTATTGGAAACCTTATGCAGGGTCACTGTGAGTTGGAACTAACTCCACAGTACAACACCAGCACCAACACCAGACCAGGGTTTATTCCCAAGTATGTAATCACTTGCAATTTAAAAAATATTTTATTGGTTGTCTTTTCAAAACATAAAATTAAAGCATTTTCTTTGTAGAAAATGTAGACAATATTTTCTTTTTATCCTAGGAGAGAAACAAGGGCAGAGGCAGTAAGATGATCACTCCTAATGCCATGTTACTATTTTGTACCTTATTAATTTATCTTTAAATTAGAGAAAAATACACATTCTTAGGAAAAATAAAAGTGGGAAACATATAAATAAAAGTTTACATAAGAAAATAAAATAACCAGTTAAACAATCTGAACTTAGTGGGGATGTTGTTGTTTTTGTTAAGTACCGTGGAGTCAGTTCCGACTCATAGTGACCCTGCACAAGGTTTCTGAGGCTGTAAATCTTTACGGGAGCAGAACACCTCATCTTTCTCCCACAGAACCGCTGGTAGTTTCGAACTGCTGACCTTGAGGTTAGCAGCCCGATTTGTAACCACTACGCTACCAGAGCTCCTTTTAGTGGGGATACAAGTGTGAAACAGTTTTATATTTTTCCTAATCATTGCCACTTTGCAGCTTTATTGTGCTGCAAATAGCACAGAATGAACTAATACCTGAAATCATTAGTGGTACGATTTTACCCAGAGGTACCTCAGAAGAAATGTCTGGTGACCTGATTCTGAAAAACCAACCATTGAAAACCACATGGCACACAGTTCTACCTGACACACATAGGATCTCCATGAGTCTGAATTGACTCCATGGCAAGTTTTGAAAAAGTGATGTATAGGAAATAAACAAAGTTTACCACCTCAATCTCATAGCCAGAGATGTAGCATCCAGAGCATCCTGTCCACCTCCCTCCTACCCTCCAGGGCCAGCCAGGTGAACATGGGATTAAATCTGAAAAGATCATTGTCTGCAACTTCATGCTCCTTCAATATTTCCCACCCCTTCCCAATCATGTTGTGATTGTTGTTGCTGTTGTTGTCAAGCGCTGTCAAGTCAGTTCTGACACATAGCAACCCTGTATAGGGTTTCCAAGGAGCAGCTGATGAGTTCAAACTGCTGACCTGTGGTTCACAGTCCAGTGCTGATGCCATCAAGTCAATTTCAACTTACAGTGACCCTATGTGATAGAGTAAAATGGGCCCATGATGTTTTCTAAGCTGTGATCTTTAAGAATGCAAATTCTCAGGTATTTCTCCTCCAGAGTGATTGGTGGGTTTGAACCACCAGTCTTTTGGTTAGTAGTCGAGTCCTTAACCATTGCTCCTTACTTTGCTTTGGTCCTTCTTTCTTGCACTCCCTTCCCTCTCTGTGTTGCTGTGTGTTGTTGAGTTTATTCCAAATGCATAACAACCTGGTATAGGGTTTCTGAGAGCAGCCTGTATGTCTGAATTGCTAAGCTTGTGAATGCCAGTCCAGTGCTTATCCTACAGCACCACACTAGAACCCTCCTCTATAGAAAATGTAATACTATGTGCACATTTTTCTCATGCCTTTAAAATCTTTGAGCATAATATTTAATGCCTGCATACTATGCAATCTGTGATATGATTAATCTGTAAGTCTCCATTGTATTGGACTCATTCGTAAAGTTGACTTTACTACATCAGACTTTTTTTTTTTTTTAAATTGGCCATACTCCAGGCGTAATACAGCCCTATAGGATCTTTCACTGGATACTACCTCCATATAGAATTTCTTTGGTTTGCGGTGCCTTTTTATTGAGCATGTGTTTAATTGACAAACTAAAATACTCAGTTTTGTGCAGTCACTCAATTGGGATTACTTTATAGGAAGAAATATCTGTAGTACCTTTTTTTAAAAAAAATCCAACTCTCATGCACAAAACATAATACCTTGAGCAGGTTCTTTATTGCGTTACTTTAGTATAAAATTAAAAAATTCACTAGTTTACCATTAAAATCTCAAATCCCAGAAAGTCGGACCAAATATAGTGCTCTGCCTTGAAGACACCCTATGATTTCAAGGGGTGGGGCCAAAGGGGGATAGCAGTGGTGGTAATGGTAGTGGTGTATGTGTGCGTACATTCTGAGAAATAAATCCCAAAGGCTTCTTTTGAAGTTTTAACTTCACACAGTGTCTGAATATAGGATTTTTGGCTATGAGTCCCATCTAATACAAAAGCTTTTCAAGTTAATTTCAGGGAAATCTGGCCCTTGGGGCTTCCTGGGAACTGTGCCGACTTTCTCATCAGCCAGAGTCACTGCCATCACTGGCCAGATGTGGGGCTGGGTCATCCCAGATGCAGACAAGTAACCTCCAGGGTAACACTGCCCACCCTTGCAGGAAGAACCATCAAGTCTCCACAGACGAAGAGGAATTCTCAGCCAAAGTTAATAATGGGCTCTTCACAAACCATGTTGAGAAACAAGCTAAGAGCTGGGCCATGAATGTTTATATCTTATCTGTGCCTGGAAAACAGGGTGAATGATGGGATATGTCCTGCAGATTCTCAATGTAAGCTGAAGCTGATTGCTGACCTGTGATGCTAAGAGCTCATGTGTCTCAGGGCATGTGTTACTGAAAAAATACAGCTCTGTAACTAGCGAAGGAAATGTGGAAAGGGCTGTTTCTGTGAGGGTAGGTGTTTTGAACTCTTGCAGTTATCCTCAAAGTCTGCTTTCCAAGGCCTCTCCTGTTTTCTCTGACCACATGCCTTGCTTGTCTCTGAAGTCTATGCCCAAAATAAGTGAAGATCAGAGGCTGTTGAGTCAACTCTGCTCCGGGCAATACCATGTGTGTCAGAATAGAAACGTACTCCAAACGGTTTCAATGGCTGCTTTCCATGAGGTTTCCAATGGCCAATTCTCTGGAAGTCAATTTCCAGGCCTTTCTTCCAAATCATTTCTGGGTAAACCTCCACCCTTTCAGTTAGCAACTGAGCATATTCAATGTTGGCACCACCCAATGACTCCTATCTTACACATCAAGATGTTTATTGCTCAACTTGGCATTCTTTTTTATTGGAAACTTTAATAAATCCACACTTTACATATTTATAAACTGTCTAAAAGCAGATTGCAGATTGTTTTTTTCTTTGGAGTCCCCCTGGTTTTTTGCTCTTAATTTTCCTTTTCTTATGATGTATCAAAGGGAAAAGGACATGATTAGGATGAGAGGGAGCTGTTCAGATTCTTTTATTATGTAGCATTTAACTATAGGGATGGTAAGTACAGGAAGCCAAAACATATTCTAATGGAAACAATACCTAATGAGTAACCCAACCAGAAAGCAGAATGTTGCCTCCAGCCCCCATTTTGTACATATAATGTAGTTCCAGTCTAGCTTTTAATCCATATGCTTCAATACTTTTCTTGTAATTAATAACACCACTTCTTTAATACTATATTAAATA
>NW_006408725.1:5004077-5005616 GCF_000296735.1 Chrysochloris asiatica
GGGTTTTTGTAAAAAAAGAAAAAGAAAACAAACCCAATCCATTGTTACTGAGTCAATTCCAACTCATAATGATCTACAGGACAGAGAACTGCTCCATAGGGTTTCCAAGCCTGTAATCTTTTACATAAGCAGACTATCACATCCTTCTTTCTCCTGCAGAATCAAGTTGCTGATTAGCAACTGAGTGTTTAGCCACGACACCATCAGCATTCCAAATACCATAAATATCTCAAAATACAGAAAAATGTAGCATTTTTAGTAAGCAAGTCTCTGACACATCTTGTTTACTTACATACCTTGCTTGATTTCTGAAGATGTTATGAGTGGGTGAATACTTTTCTCTTTATGCCATTTTGCTATATTTGTAGTAACACTGCCTGATATTTTACATAGAACCATCCAATATCTCCAAGGCAAGATGTAGGAGCTAAGTTTCCTTCTGAATGTATATTCTTAAAGGATACCCCATTATTCCTTCCTTAGAATGAATATAAAAACAACAAATGTGTTTGACAATGACAAGCAAGTTTGCTGCCAAAAATGTTTCCTGCTTACAAACACATTTTTCTCAAATTGCTAGTAAATATGTTTTTCTCCAAAAGAGCTGTAGACATGTCACCAAAATCAAGCATATTTATCCTGTTATGGGAAAGCATTCATTCATTGTTTGTGAGAGCATGTTTGCACATGCTGAGGTAAACATACACATACTACTATCTCATCTGATGTACTCTAAAAGATATAACTAACTTATACAACCCACAAAGTAATAATATATGAGGTGATTTTGGGTGTACATAATCAGAATATGGGGACTGTAATATGTACAAGCAACCTGACTATGAGTTGAGCTTAAAAGTCTGACCACCCCTAGGTAGCCTAGATGTCTGGGTCATCAAGCACAGAGAATAAACAAGCTCCCTGTGTCTCTCTGAAGAGGGCAGAGCTGGTGAGGGAATGGTTACTTGCTGACTGCAAAGCAACTTTAACTCTTTGTATAAATTAGGGCAAAAATGTATGTGAGCAGAGATCATTAGATTCATTGTCTGGGTGTGAATGATAGCCCAGAGAGAGACTAACCAATCCCCCAAAAGGTAGTCTGGCTTCCTCCCCTTCTCCTTTTCTTGCTTGCAAGTGCACCGTTACCACTCAGCTTGCAGAAAGAAATAGAGTGATTTGCTTAAGCTCAAATATTGTGCAGTATGCAATTGTGTTGGAAGAAGCACAGCCAGAGTGCTCCTTGGAGGACAGGATGACCAAACTTTGTCTCTCAGACTTCAGAAATATTGTCAGGAGGGACCAATTGCTAGAGAAGGATATCATGTTTGGTAAGGTGGAGGGTCAGAGAAAAAGAGGAAGGCCTCAGAAAGATGGATTAGCAAAGTGGCAGCATCAATAGGCTCAAGCATAGCAACAATTGTTAGGGTAGCCCAGGACCGGGCAGTGTTCCGTTCTATTGTACATAGGGTCGCTATGAGTTGGTACCAACTCGATGGCACATAACAATAACAACAACTCCATGACATCCTGAATCTAGAG
>NW_006408725.1:5006784-5019208 GCF_000296735.1 Chrysochloris asiatica
GTTTGAACTGCAAGGTCGGCGGTTCAAGCTCACCAGCTACTCCTTGGAAACCCTGTACAGGGTCGCTATGGGTCGGAATCGACTCGATGGCACTTGACAACAACAACAACATACTTCAAGCATTGTATTTCCTTCACTAACTACCATCTTCCAGCAAGACACATTACATTCTGATATTTTCTGTACCTTCATGTCAAGACAATGGGTGAATACAAATTCTCCTGGGTGCTTTTCCTATACCAGGGCAGATAGTGTCAGCATAGCTATACACAAAAGTGCTCTGAAAACATATGTTCATTTCACTAAAAGCAAACTGGATGCTTCTTCAACTCAATTGCCTGTAAGCCAAATCTCAAAATTGTCCTTAGCCACTTCAATACCATTTGAAAAAAAAAAAAGGAATTATAGTGGAGGGGAGAGAGACTATAGTCTTAACCAATAACAATTAAAATATCTCATTTTTGCAAAGTGCATAAAAACATAATTATATGACTACATGCGGGGCTTCTTCCAGTTCCTTGTCAGGGACTCATGCCAATTGAGTGACTTGAGACGGAAGTAACTTTGCTTCAGGGTAAATCTAGCTCTGTATGCATTGGTCTCTATATTGGAGACATCAAAGAAAAGCAAGGCAAGAATCCCCTGTCCTCAAAAATCTTATAGTCCAGCTAAACCAAAAAGACAAAACAAACCAGTTGCTACACTGTCAATTCTGACTCATGACCAGCCCATGTGTTTCAGAGTAGAGCTAGGCTCCATAGGTTTTCAATATCTCTAATCTTTAAGGAGCTCTGGTAGCGTAGTGGTTACAAATCAGGCTGTGAACCACAAGGCCAACAGTTAGAAACTACTAGCTGTTCTGCAGGAGAAAGATGAGACTTTCTGCTCCCGTAAAGATTTATATGGCCTCAGATACCCTGTTCAGGGTCGCTATGGGTTGGAACCGACTCGATGGCACTGAACAATAACAACAACAAAAATCTTTAAGAAGTAGATTGCTAGATCTTTCTTCCAAGGTGCCTCTAAGGGATTTAAATTGCCAACTTTTGGTAACAGCCAAGCACTTAACTGTTTGCACAACCCAAATACTCTCTGTTGTTGTTGTTGTTGTTGTTAAATGCTGATAAGTCGATTCTAACTCATAGAGAGACCCAGTATAAGTCTTCCGAGGAGTGGCTGGTGGGTTTGAACCATCGACCTAGTGGTTAGCAGTCCAGTGCTTATCCTGTAGTGCACACCAGGTTTCCAGATACTTTCTAGTCTAGCTATATTGGTTTACATAAGACGTATTCAATCTGAGGAGATAAAATAAAGCATGAAATAATGATCTAAGAACTTATGCTTAGAGTGACACGTTGAAAGCCAACAACAAAAAGACCACACATTTTTATCATCCCTGCATGCTTTCCTCTTTACAATGTGACTTTGTCTTGAATAGGTTTTGACCATATAATTTTCTTTGGCCAGTGGGACATTAGCAAGCAGATAGAAACACAGGCTTAAAAAGAGCTTACACATTGAGTCATGGCCTCTCTTGGAAGAAGTTCAATCTAGTCGTCTAGACATTAAAAGACCACAAAGAGAGTGGCTCAGTTGTCCCAACTGTCCCAACTGATAGCCCGGACAGTAAGCTAAGCCACACTAGATCATCAAGCCCTAGCTGAACCACCCCAGAATCATCCCAGTAAATATAGAGAATATTGAGAAATAATGTGCTAGACTGCAAGGTCAGTTTGAACAGCAAGGTCACCTTCAAGCTCACCAGCCGCTCCTTGGAAACCCTATACAGGGTTGCTATGGGTCGGAACCAACTCTACGGCACTTAGCAACAACAGTGTTTTTAAGCTAATAAGTTTTAATGTAACTTGTTATACCACAAAAGGTAACTGAAACATAGTTACACAGACAAGAGTAATGGTTCTCCTCATGACTGTAAAATCTGGAAAAGGTAAGGTTTTACTTTCAATAAGAGGAATGATATTAGTAATCCAGCAAAATAAAAGGTATAATTTTGCGTTCCCCAACCTCATCGTCCACATTTTCCCTTCAAGAAATGAGAAATGCAGGCTTTATCATGGAAGGATGTTTCTTCACTTTAACTTAGCAAAGTAACACAATTCCAAAGGTGCCCTATGAGGAGCCTTTGTTGTTGCTATTATTAAGTGCCATAGAATCAGTTCTGACTCTTAGCAACCCTGTATGTGTAGGGTTTCCAACGATCGGTTTGTGGATTTGAATTACCGACCTTGCGGCACAGCCAAGGCTTATCAGAGCTTCAGCACTTTGCAAGTACTGCCTGCCTCCCACTGCTTTATCAGCTATTTTTGTGAGGCTCTACTTTATGAGAGAAAAAGTTGGCCCTTACTTAACTGAATGAATAAAGTCACTCTTCAGGATCGGGGATGAGAAGGGAGTTGTGTAAACTATCTGAATGTCAAATTTCTTGTCAGACGCCTGAAAAGGAAAGCCAGGGAGTTCAGATGGTCTTTGAGTGTTGGAAAAACAGGTTGTCATCTCTTGGCAATACTTCCAATTCTTGAGAAACCTGGATTCATTTCTCAGTCCATGTGTATTTCCAGGGAAATCTGATCCTAAAGTTCTGATTCATTTACACTTAACTCATCACAACATTTTTCAAATGTTATTTCCAGTGGGCTTTTAAAATATGATGCCATTTGGCAGCAGAATGAGCTCCGAACCGTGCCTATCCTGGACAGGACACACACTAAGAGGAAGTGACATTCTCTTAAAAAGGATTAGAATGCATATTCATGTGGGAAATGGACTGGCCTGGATCCTTTACTCCCAGTACTCAGTAGAACTAAATTAAGAAAACCACAATATTCTGGGGGCCTTAAGCAACTGAAAATTATTTTGGGGTAGAAAGGATGTTCAGACCATTCTGGGAATGATGAAGGATGCTGAGCATAGGAGGATGCAGAGGTTGTTTCATCTGGCTACATGGATTTCAGTAACAGCTACAATGATTCACCTAATGTAACCCCTGGAGCCCAGGACAGAATTGTTTTCTCAAGGAGTGATTAATCTATTTAGTGACAGTGAATAGACTCACTGTGGCAAGCATTTCTATAGGAAGCACTCAGTTATGCCAGAGGAGTGTTGTCCTACTTTCTTTCCTAAATTAGTTCATCTGTCTGTCCCTTATTTCCTACCCCAAAACCCTCTTCCTGATGTGGCGCTATAATATACACACTGGAATTACTAACAAAGGTTGGAGATTCAAACACACCAGCTGCTCCTTGGAAATCCTATACAGTGTCCCTGTGAGTTGAAAGTGACTCGACAGCACTTAACAACTTAATAACAACAGCAATGCCCTCTTCAAAGAAGTTGATCCATCAAGTCTTCTCTTGTCTATATTCCTACTGAATTGTTACCTTCCATTCAGCATATAAGCATGTACACATCTCTATTTAAAGCCCCTCTGTCCCTGTATATCATTCTGCCTCCTCCCCATAACTGAATTTCCAGGGAGATTAACCAATACTCACTAGGTTCATACTTTGATCTCTCAGTTACTGCTCAACCTCAACAATCTGTATTTCACCTCCACCATTCAGTTGAAATAGGTCTTGCTCAGGCTGCCCAATGGTCTTCATTATTAGCATATCTAGTAAAGTTAACACACTTCATTGTCTACATAAAGGTTGGAGGTTCCAGTCGACCTAGAAAGACCTTGGAAAAAAGGTCTGATACTCCACTACCAAAAAATTAATGACTGAAAACTCTATGAACCACCATTCTAAGATCATTTAGGTTTGCCATGAGTCAGAGTTTACTCAACAGCAACTGGTTTTTCAGTGAAAGGGGACTTGCTTCAGCGCACATCCTTCATGATGTTTCTGCGGCACTATGGAAGCATCTTCATTCATGAAGCCTGTTCTTCTTCCTCAGCAGGTTCCCAAGGCAACATATAATTCTGGCTCTCATCCTACCTATCTGCCTGCTGGGCCTCCTCTGTGCCTCCTTTCCCCCTATCTGCCTTTTAAAAGTTCATGATCCTCAAGGATCTATTTGCAAAAACTTCAGCTATCAAAGATAGAAACTGTAATCAGAGACAATGTGTCCAGAGAAATGTGTATCAGAGCACTAGCACCTCATGGGAGGAGACAGGCTGTAAGTATTGCTGCAACACACTGGTTACATAGAGATTCTCAATTCAAGTGGCTGTTTGAATCTTAATTCTGCCGTTTATTAGCTAAGGGTTTGGGGCAAAATATTGAGCCCCTCTATGTCTCAAGATTTTGTGTGTGTTTTTTTTGTTAATTTGCTTATTTGTTTTTGTTTTTAATCTGTAAGTTGTTATTGTTGTTAGGTGTTTTAGAGTCGGTTCTGACTCATAATAACCCTACGTACAATACAACATAACACTTCCTGATCCTGCACCATCTTTACAATGCTTGTTAGGTTTGACTCCATTGTTGCTGCCACTGTGTGAATCCATTTTGTAGAGGGTCTTCCTCTTTTTCAGTGATACTCAACTTTTCCAAGCATGATGCCCTTCTCCAGGAACTGGTCCCTCCATATAGTATGTTCAAAGTATGATAGACAAAGTCTCACATTCCTTGCTTCTAGGTAGCATTCTAAGAAGCATACATACTTCTTCCAACATATATTATTTTGTTCTTCTGGCAGTCCATGATACTTTCACTATTCATTGACAACACCATAATTAAAATGCATTGATTCTTCTGTGGTCTGCCTTATTCACTGACACATTTCCACATGTATATGAGACAATTGAAAATACCCTGACATGGATCAGAAGCACCTTAGTCCTCAAACTGACGTCTTTGCTCTTCAAGATTTTAAAGAGGTCTTTCGCAGCATATCTGCCTAATGCAATACATTTTATTTCTTGACTGCTGCTTCCATTGATTGTGGATCCAAACAAATGGAAGTCTGACAGTTTCAATTTTTTTCTCCATTGATTGTGTCTAGTTGTGAGAATTTTTGTTTCTTTGCATTGAGGTGCAATGCATACTGAAGGATTGATCTTCATCAGTAAGTATTTCAAATTTTCTTCACTTTCATCAAGCAAGGTTGTATTATCTGTATGTCATAAATTGTTAATGAGTCCTTCTCCAGTCCCCATTCTTCAGATAATTCAGCTTCTTGGATTATTTGCTCAGCATACAGATTGAATGATGTTGTTGTTGTGAGGTACCACTGAGTAGGTACAGATTCATAGTGACCCTATGCATGACAAAACAAAACACTGCCTAGTCCTGTGCCAACCCCACAATCATTGCTACACTTGAGCCCATAACTGCTGCAACTGTGCCAATCCATCTCATTGGGTGTTTCTCTCTTTTTCTCCAATCCTCTTTTTACCAAACATGATATCCTTCACCAGGGAGTGGTCCCTCCTGATAATATGTCAAAAGTATGAAGGATGAAATCTTGCCATCCTGGCTTCCAAGGAGCACTATGACTGTACTTCTTCCAACTCAGATCTATTTGTTCTTTTGGCAGTCCATGGTACTTTGAATATTCTCCTCCAACACCATAGCTCAAATGCATCAATTCTCCTATGGTTTTCCTTATTCACTGTCCAACTTTCACATGCATACAAAGTTATTGAAAATATCTTGGCTTGGGTCAGACATAACTTAGTCCTCAAACTGACATCTTTGGTCTTGAACACTTTAAAGAGGTCTTTTGCAGCAGATTAGCGTAATACAACAATAATTTGATTTTACTGACTGTTGCTTCCATGAGTGTTGATGGGTGATCCACACAAAATGAATTCCTTGACAACTTCAGTTTTTTCTCCATTTAATTTATTGTGTTGTTATTTATTGGTCCAGTGGTGAGGATTTTTGTTTTGTCTTTTACATTGAGTTGCAACCCATATGGGAGGTTGCGGTCTTTGATCTTCATCAGTAATTATTTTAAATCCTCTTTACTTTCATCAAACAAGGTTGTATCATCTGCATATAGCAGGTTGTTAATGAGTCTTCCTCCAATCCTGATACCACATTTTTCTTCATATAATCTGGCTTCTTGGATTATCTGCTCAGCATACAGATTGAATACGTATAGTGAAAGAATATATAACCCTGGCACACACCTTTCCTAATTTTGAACTATTCAGTGTTCCCTTGTTCTGTTCGAAAAACTACCTCTTGATCTATGAACAAGTTCCTCATGAGCACAATTAAGTGTTCTGGAATATTTATCCTCCACAATGCTGTGACAACTTGTCATGATCCACACAATCAAAAGCATTTGCATAGTCAATAAAGAACAGGTAAACATCTTTCTGGTATTCTCTTCTTTCAGCCAAGAGCCATCTGACATCAGCAATGATATTATTCCTCATTCCATGTCATTTTCTGAAACTGGCTTGAACTTCTGGAAGTTCTCTGCCGATTTATGGTTGCAGCCATTTCTGTATTACCTTTAGTAAAACTTTACTCGCATGAGATATCAGTGATAATATCTGATGATTTCCACATTCCGTTGTGTCACCTCTCTTTGGAATGGGCACAGATATGTATATTTTCCAGTCAGTTGGCCAGGTAATTGTCTTCCAAATTTCCTGGTATAGATAAGTGAGTGTCTCCAGTGCTGCAGCCAACTGTTGAAATATCTCAATTTGTATTCACAGTGCATTGTTCTTTGCCAATGCTTTCAAAGAACCTTGGGCTTCTTCCTTCAGAATTTTCAGTCCTTGATCATATACTACCTCTTCAACTGGTTGAACATTGACTGTCTCTGGTACAGTGACTCTGTTTATTCCTTCCATCTTCTTTTGATGTTTTCTGCATCATTCAGTATTTTGCCCACAGAGTCCTTCAATATTGCAGCTCAAGGCTTGAATTTTTTCTTCAATTCCCTCAACTTGAAGAATGCCAAGCGTGTGCTTGCCTTTTGGTTCTCTAACTGAAGGTCTTTGCACATTTCATTATAATATTTGACTTTGTCTTCTCGAGCTGCCTTTTGAACTTTTCTATTTAACTCTTTTACCTCATCATTTCTTCCATTTGCTTTGGCATCTCTATGCTGGAAAGTAAGTTTCAGTCTCTTCTGACATCAATTTTGGTCTTTTCCTTCTTCCTTGTTTTCTTAATGACTTTGCTTTCTTCCTGTGTGATGTTCTTGATGTCATCCAACAGTTCTTCTGGTCTTTGGTCTTTAGTGTCTAATGTGTAAAATCTGTTCTTGAGATAATCTCTAAATTTAGGTGGAATATGTTCAAGGTCATATTATGGCCCTTGTGGACTTGTTTTGATTTTGTTCAGCTTCAGCCTGAACTTGCATATGAGGAATTAATAGTCTGTTCACAGTCTGCTCCTGGCCTTTTGGAGCTGATGCTATGTTTTTCCACTATCTTTTAACAGATGTAGTCAATTTGATTTCTGTGTACTCCATCTGGTGAAGTTCATGTGTACAATCATTGTACAATGTTGTTTAAAAAGGTATTTGCTATGAAGAATTCATTGGTCTTGCCAAATTCTATTATGCAATCTCTAGCATTGTTTCTATTACCAAGACTATATTTCCCAACTATTGATCCTTCTTCTGTTTCCAACCTTTGCATTCCAATTGTCAATAATTATCAATACATCTTGATTGCACAATTGCTCAGTTTCAGACTGAAGAAGTTGTTAGACTTCTTCAATGTCATCCACACCAGCTTTAGTGGTTTGTGCATAAATTTGAATAAGAGTGGCATTAACTGGTCTTCCTTTTAGGTGTATGGATATTTTCCTATCACAGACAGTGTTGTACTTTAAGACAGATCTTGTATGTTCTTTCTGTTGATGAATGTGATGTCATTCCTCCCCAATTTATCATTCCCAGCATAGTAAACCATGTGATTATGAGAATCAAATTGGCCAATACCAGTCCATTTCAGCAAAGAGTCTTTTCTGCCATTCATTTGGTCTTTTATTTATTTCCTGTCTTTTCAGTGACTTTTGGCTTCCTTCATGTATGATGTGTTTGATGTTATTCTACACCTCTTCTGGTTTCAAACATATTCAGAAGTGGTCTGTTCCTCCTTCTTCCTGGTCTGTTTGGTTTGAGTCTGGAAGCTGTGCTGAAACCTATTCATACCATAGATAACCCTGCTCATGTTTAAAGTACCGGTGGCAAAACTTCCAGCATCACAGTAACATGCAAGGCACTGCAGTAGGAGAAACTGAGATGAATGGTGGAACTCCTGATCAATTTCTTTTTGTTTTCTTGAGCTGCCCTTTGAAATTTTCTGTCCAGCTCTTTTACTTCATCTTTTCTTGCAATCATTTCAGCTTTTTTTACACTCAGAGGATGTTTCAGAGTGTCTTCTGACACCATTTTAATATTTTCTTTCTTTCCTGTCTTTTAAATTATCTTTGCTTTCTTAATGTATGATGTTGTTAATGTCATCCCACAACTCTTCTGGTTCCAAAAGCTTTGCTCCATCCATGTCATTGATGTCAACTATATTTTATGGAAGTAGCTTTTCCCTAGTCATATACTGAGTGCTTTCCAACCTAAGGGGACATTTGGAAATGTTCTGTTGCTATTCATAAAGTTTTTGGTGGTTAACTCTTCAGAAGTGATCTGCCTTTCCTTCTTCCTACTCTGTTTTAGTCTAAAGCTCTGTTGAAATCTATTCACCATGGAAGACTCTGTTGGTATTTAAAATATGATAGCTTCCAGCATTAGAGCAACCCATAAACCACCACAGTAGGACAAACTGACAGATGAGTGGTAGAACTCCTGATCAATTTATTAATCTTTGGTGGTGGTGGTATGCCGTGGAGTCTGTTACGACTCATAGCAACTCTGCACAGGGTTTCTGAGGCTGTAAATCTTTATGAGAGCAGATAGCCTCCTCTTTCTCTCATGGAACTGCTGGTAGTTTCGAACTGCTGACATTGAGGTTAGCAGCCCTATCTGTAACCACTGTGCTGCCAAACCTTAAAATATCATTGACAAGTAGTACCTTCTTCCCTAATCCTTGTGAACTTCATACTTTAGTAAATGCTGCTGGTTTTTTTTTCAATCTCAAATGGTCGAACATTCTAAAATCTGCATATCTAACTAGTGTGAGATTGTATGGTGTGGTGCTGTGGGTTAATGCGCTGGACTGCAAAATCGGTTTGAACTGCAAGGTCGGTAGTGCAAGCTCACCAATCACTCCTATTTTAGACTATGCTAAAAATTGGAGATTCTATTACTATAGAAAAAGGAAAGAGTGAATATCAAGGAGCAATGAGCAGCTTCTGCCACAGTACTTAATAATAACAATCTGATAATCTAATTCCAAGAATCAATCCATTAAAATCTATGAATCTCAATGGTCAGATCTGCAACCACTCATGAAAATGGTGTACCATCAGGTAGTATTTTGTTCCATTGTGCATGAGGTTGCCATGATTGAGGGCTGACTCCATGTCAGCTAACAATAAATTAAAGAAATGAAAATACATGAAAAACTGAAGAAGAGATAGCCAAAAGAAAATATTTTGCTTGTTTCTTGAAAGTCAGACATTCTAACTAGTAACATATGCATATTACAAATGTATTGTTTAAAAAGAGAAACACTACTGCCTTTCTTATCTCTCCTCCTTCCCATCTGCTCCAAATCCAGTTAGGAAACAATGGGAGAGGAGAAGAGTAAGAAAAGAGAAGTTTTATGCCCTGCCTCTTCTTGAGGCTGCGGACTACAACCAACCCTACCTTGGAGGAGGAGGAACTATAATTTTGAGCAAGACATGTTCTGTTATTGCATAAAACTGACATTTCCAATTTCTAAATTGTGGTTGCTCTGCCACTTAAAGTGATTTTAGGACGTTTTAGTAGCTACAAGCAATTGGAAAGGTTAGGTGTGCCTGGAGTCTTTATCCAGGGTCATCAAAAGAAATTTCCCACTGAAGGAAGGCTTAAAGGATAGAGAAATCACATTAAAGAGCCTTTGTAATGACATCCAATGAGTATTACTTGTATAAAAAATGCTGGTTACATTAATTACTTCAAAGGGTTTTGTGAAAATTATATGAATAGGAGAGTGTAAAAAATTTCAGAGGTACTAAACAAATATCAAGGTTCTTCCCTTGATTCATATTAGTTATTCAGCAAGTGTGCATTGAATTAATAATATTCTTTAATTAAGATACATAAAAGGGAAAAATAATAATGGAAGTCTAAGTGAAATTGAAATTTAAAAGAAAAAAAAATATCTTATCTCAGTTCTCTTTGTCTAAAGAGAATTGAAATTATCTGACTCATTACCACCTAGGCCAGCTGCTGAAATTTTAGACACAATTTCCAGGCGGAGACTCCCAGCAAGCTTGAGATAAGCAATTCTAACCCCATTTTATTGAAAACAGCCATTACTATCACATATTTGAGTTTTGTGAATTCATTTCACAAGGGTATTTTTCTGTCAAAAGCTGTTGCCAAGCCAAATGGGTAAACATACTATATAGATATGACCAGATGATGTGGCGCTATAGGATAAACACTTGACTGTGAACCACAAAATCAGCAGTCCAAACCCACCAACTGTTCCTTGGAAACTGCTATGAGTCGGAACCAGCTCGATGGCGCTTAACAATGACAACAACAGAGGGCCTGAAAGTATTCCCTTGGGATGCTTGGGTGGAAGAAGGCCACTTTCATCACATTCCAGCAGTGAGAGTTGAAATTTTACTTTTCTCCATTAACACAATGTTTTCCACATACCTTGTTACGAATCGGACTGCAAACTGCAAGGTCAGCAGTTCGAAACTACCAGCTGTTCCGCGGGAGAAAGATGAGGCTTTCTGCTCCCATAAAGATTTGCAGCCTCGGAAACCCTGTACAGGGTCACTATGAGTGGGAACCGACTCTATGGTACACAGCAGCAGCAGTTCTAGCCTCTAACAGCATGTCTGCAAGTTTTATCTTTACTGACACCTAGTGGTTCCATGTTATAATGAGGACACTGTTAGACTTAGGAGCTTTCTTCGCTGAGTAGTAACAGGCCAATGCGGGTATGTTTGAGTTTTTCATCTTTACCCTTGCCAAGTAGTCCCTTGAGAAAAATGACTTGCATCATGGTAATTCATATTCTTCCACTTCCTACTAGTAAATTAGAACTGATATCTGCGATCCCGCTTCAGTGACAGGATGTCAAAAATCTCTGGAGAAGCGATATGTTTTTTCAAGTGGTTATGATTGTAAAACACCTCCTTTCACTGGCCTTTAAAAACTATGGAGGTGTTTCAATTCAATACTGTGGGGAAAGGAAGAGAAACAATGTCAAAACTTTTCCAACCTTGGATAGGGCAGTGCGCGATTGAGATTTTTTGGTAGGAAGAATCCAATAACTCACATTTTTCTGTCTAGTGAGCTTGTCATTACTTAAAAACAAAATGAAAACCAGAAGTTGACATTCCAGATTTGAATGCCACTTCCAAATCACTTTGTAATAGATTCAATTGTGGCTCAGCAGTTATTTATTTTATTCTTTTGTTTTTCTCTCCACCCATAGATTATAAAGAAAAAAAAATTGGACAGCATCAAAGAAATTCCCATAGAACAAAGGAGGGGTTCTATCCATTATGGCTTTCTTCTTTCTCCCTAAACTTTAAATGTAGAAAAGCACAGAAAATAATACAGCAAATACTCATGTGTCCACCATCCTTTTCAGATTTTCTTTTAAAATTATTTTCCCCTAAACCCAAGTTAACACATTTCTACCTTTTAACAAGTGAACCACCCTAACCTGCCTGTTCTAACCCTGGAAAACATTAAAGGATGTTTCTTTGCATGTGAAAACTTATTTATTTATTTAGTACAATATTGGTTTTATACAATATTTATCCTTTTAGTGACTGACTTTATTACACTCAGTATAATTAACTCCAGGATGATCAATGTTACCAAGTGCTTCACAGATTTATTGCTGTTCTTTAATTTTGTGTAGTATTTTATTAAGTATATGTATGCACCAAAATTGGTTTATCCGCCATCCTAGTGATGAGCATTTAGCTTGTTTCTATAGTTTTGCTATTGTGAATACTGCTGTGCTGAACATGAGTGTGCATATATCTGTTTGTGTCATGGAACTTATTTTTCAAGGACAGATACATGGTGTGGTGCTGTAGGATAAGCACTAGACTGCTAACCAAAAGGTCAGCAGTTAAAACCCATCAGATGCTCCTTGGAAACCCTATACAGGGACTCAATGGCATTTAATGACAATGACCAATGATACCAAAACAAACAAACAAATAAACCTCACAACTGAAAAACAGTACAGGGACAGGCAGCTTCACTGGTGAATTCTACCAACCATTCAGAGAGTTGGCACCAATTCTACTCAAACTATTTCAGATATAGAAAAGGATTGAAAACTCCCAAACTTATTTTGTGAAGCAAGCATAACTCTGATACAAGGCAAAGACATTACTAAAAAAAAAAA
>NW_006408725.1:5019308-5075290 GCF_000296735.1 Chrysochloris asiatica
GGTAAAATTTGCTTAATGTGGGGAGGACAGTGAAAGCTAAAATGGTAAAATTTCTTTTTTCTTCCCTGCTTTCTTACTAAAAAAAAAAATATATATATATATATATAAACCAATATTTATCATGGCCACATATGCAAAATATCTTAACAAAATTCTAGCCGATAGAATTCAACAACATATCAACAAATGTAATGCTTCATAACCAAGTGGGATTCATACCAGGTATGCAAGAATGTCTTAACATTAGAAAAAAATCAATGTACTCGACCACAAAAATAAGAAAGAAAGAAAAGTACCACAAAATTCATATCAATTGACATAGAAAAGGCATTTGACAAAATCCAATACCCATTCCTCATAAAAATCCTCAAAAAAATGACTAGAAAGAAAGAAAAAAAATCCTCATTATAATTAAGGATATAGATCCCAAACTAATGACCCTTCATTACGCTCAATGGAGAGATACTGAGAGCATTCTCCTTGCAAATGGGAACCAAACAACGAAGTGCTTTATCATAAGTCCTATGCAATAATGTGTTGGAAGTCTTGAGTATAAAGCAAGAAAGGGAAATTAAAGGCATCCATATTGGCTATGGGTCAGAATCGACTCGACAGCACTTAACAACAACAACAACATATTGGCAAGAAGAAGCAAAACTCTATTTGCAGATGATCTGATCCTATACATGTTGTTGTTGTTATGTGCCGTGGAGTCGGTTCTGACTCATAGCGACCTTGTACAGAGTTTCTGAGGCTGTAAATCTATATGGGAGTAGAAAGCCTCATCTTTCTCCCGTGGAGCAGCTGGTAGGTTTGAACTGCTGACCTTGCGGTTCGCAGCCCGATTCGTAACCACTACACTACTATACATAGACTATTCCAAAGACTCAGCAAGAAAATTATTGGAACTAGTTGAAAGATTCAGCAAAGGTGGAGGGTACAAGATCACCATACAAAAACTAGTCACATTGACGAATTCTTACTAAAAGGAAGAAAAAATATGGAAGAAGTTGCTCTTAATTTTCTTTCTCCTCAATTAATTTCCAACACTGCCATACATGTGGAATATAATCTCCCAGTTCTTGTTAGGAAAAAAATAATTCACTCTCTCTATATGCACTCATCAAAATATTTTTCAGTGTTTTAACTACATAAATATTATTATGCTATAAGTACAATTTTGCAACTTCTTTTTCTTAATTCAACTTTTGTATTATATATGCATATAATCTTACTGTTGAAGAGCAAAGACATCAGCTTGAGGACTAAGGTGCGCCTGAACCAAGCCATGGTATTTTCAACAACCTCATATGCTTGACAGTGAGTAAGGAAGATCGTAGAAGAATTGATACTTGTGAGTTATGGTGTTGGAGAAGAATATTGAAGGTGCCATGGGCTGCCAAAAACCCCAACACATCTATGTTGGAATAAGTGCAGCCAGAGTGCTCCTTGGAGGCCAGGATGGCCAAACTTCATCTCTCATACTTCGGATATAGTGTCAGGAGGGACCAGTCGCTGGAGAAGGATATCATGTTTGGTAAGGTGGAGAGTCTGAGAAAAAAAAGAAGACCCCCAATGAGATGGATTTGCCAAGTGGCAGCATCGATGGACTCAAGTGCAGCAACAGTAGTGATGTTGGCCCAGGATCCACCAGTGTTTCATTCTGCTATGCATAAGGTCACTATGAGTCGGTAGTGACTCAATGGCACCTAACAACAACAACAAAAAAAACATACATGCAAGGAAATACTTGAGGGTCCTAATTTCTCAACTCTAGTTGACCTGAAGACTCATTGCAATAAGGAAGTAAAGCCTAACATTCATAAACTGTTGGGAGAACTAAAGGAATTCTCCCAACATATAAACAGAGTCCCTTGGCATATTCTGGGAGAATTATTGGTTCAAGACCTTTAAGTAAATCTCGGCCCATTCATTAAATGACCACTAACCCAGCTGAGCAATGACTCGTCTGTCAGTTTGTCGAACTGTGGTGTCTTGTGTGTTGCTGTGATTCTGAAAGCTATGCCACTGGTATTTTAAATACCAGCAGGGACACCCATGGTGGACAGGTTTCAGATGAGCTTCCAGATGAAGACAGACTAGGAAGAAGGAGTGAATATTTAGTCACTGAAAACCTTATGAATAGCAGAAAAGCACTGTCAGATATAGTGCCAGAAAATGAGCCCCTCAGGTTGGAAGGCACTCAAAATGAGACTGGGGAAGAGTTGCCTCCTCAAAGTAGGGTTCACTGTGATGACGCAAATGGAGTAAAGCCTGCAGGAGAAAGGCACACGGGACCTTCATTTACTGATGGGGCATAATTCAAAATGAAGAGAAACAACTGTAAACATCCGTTAATCATCGGAACAAGGAATGTACAAAGTATGAATCTGGGAAAATTGGAAGTTATCAAAAATGAAATGGAACGCATAAACAGCAATATCTTAGGCATTAGTGAGCTGATATAGACTGGTACTGGCCATTTTGAATCTGATGACCACATGGCTTACTACACCAGAAATGACAAATTGAAAATGAATGGTGTTGTCAAAAAAACATATCCAGATCAGTCATGAGTACAACGCTGTCTGTGATAGGATAATAACCATGCACCTACAGAGAAGCCCAGTTAATAACACTATTATTCAAATTTATGCACCAACCACTAAAGGCAGGGAGGATGAAATAGAAGAATTCTACCAACTTCTTCAATCTGAAATTGATGAAACATGTAATCAAGATGTATTGATCATTACTGGTGATTGGAATGCAAAGTTTGGGAGCAAAGAGGAAGGATCAGTAGTTGGAAAATATTGCCCTGATGATAGAAATGATGCTGGAGATCACATGATAGAATTCTGCAAAACCAATGATTTGTTCATTTCAAATACCTTCTTTAGACAGCATTAAAGATGACTATACACATGGACCTCACCAGATGAAATATACAGAAATCAAATTGACTACATCTGTGGAAAGAAATGATGGAAAACTCCATATCATCGGTCAAAACAAGGCCAGGGGCAGACTGTGGAACAGACCATCAATTACCCCTATGCAAATTCAAACTGAAGCTGAAGAGAATGAAAACAAGTCTATGAGAGCCAAAATATGACCTTGAATATATCCCACCTGAGTTTAGAGATCATCTGAAGAACAGATTTGATACATTAAACCCTTAAAGACAGAAGACCAGAAGAGTTGTGGGATGACATGAAGAACATCATACATGAAGAAAACAAAATGTCAATAAGAAGACAAGAAAGAAGGAAAAGGTCAAAATGGATGTCAGAAGATACACTGAAACTTGCTCTCCAGCGTAGAGATGCTAAAGCAAATGGAAGAAATGAGGAGTTAAGAACTGAACAGAAAATTTCAAAGATAAAGTCAAATATGACAACAAAATGTGCAAAGATCTGGAATCAGAAAACCAAAAGGTTTGAGCGTGTATGTGAAATGATTCTGTCAAATAGACGCGTGAAGTGGTTTATGCAGTAAATCATTTGAAAAACAGCCATGGTTATGCCTATGAAATAATCCACAACAGAGATGGGTTTCGAAAAGTTTGAGCAAGATGGGTATTCAAACAATTCGTGAAACAATGCTCAGCATTTCTCAAGTTGGGGGAACTGAAGAAAAAATTCAAGCCTCGACTTTAGTTATTGAAAGATTCTCAAATTATTGAATATTGCAGAAAGCATCACGAGAAGATGGAAGGAATACACAGTCACCGTACCAAAAGGAAATGGTTAAAGTTCACCCATTTCAAGAGGCAGCTTATGATCAAGAGACAATGATACTGAACAAGGAACTCCAAGGTGTGTTGAAGGAATTGGCACAGAACAAAGCACCAGGAATTGATGGGATCAAAAGTGAAATCTTTCAAGAAAGTGAGGCAGCACCGGAGGCATTCATTCATCTCTCAAGAAATTTGGAAGACAACTATCTGGG
Organism: Chrysochloris asiatica; assembly: GCF_000296735.1. Lineage (NCBI taxonomy): Eukaryota > Metazoa > Chordata > Mammalia > Afrosoricida > Chrysochloridae > Chrysochloris > Chrysochloris asiatica. Next base: position 5,023,260 of record NW_006408725.1, read on the forward strand.
CGGCTGATTGGAAGAGATCCATATTTGTGCCCATTCCAAAGAGAGGTGACCCAATGGAATGCAGAAATCATCAGACAATCTCTTTGATATCCCATGTGAGTAAAGTTTTACTAAAGGTAATACAGAAATGGCTGCTAGCATGCATTGACAAAGCCAGATTCAGAAGAGGCCATGGAACGAGGGCTATCATTGTTGGTGTCCAATGGATCTTGGCTGAAAGCAACGATTACCAGAAAGATGTTTACCTTTGCTTTATTGACTATGCAAAGGCTTTCGATTGTGTGGATCATGACAAGCTATGGACAACATTGCAAAGTATAGAGGTATTCCTGAACACTTAATTGTGCTCATGAGGAATCTGTACCTGGACCAAGAGGCAGTTGTTTGAACAGAATATGGGAACACTGAATGGTTTAAAATTAAGAAAGGTGTGCGACAAGGTTATAGTCTTTCACCACATTTATTCAACCTATATGCTGAGCAAATAATCCAAGAAGCTGGGTTGTATGAGGAAAAACATGGCATCAGGATTGGAGGAAGACTCATTAACAACCTGTGATATGCAGATGATACAACCTTGCTTGCTGAAAGTGAAGAGGACTTAAAAAATTTACTGATGAAGATCAAAGTGCACAGCCTTCAGTATGGATTAAATCTCAATGTAAAGAAAACAAAAATCCTCACCACTGGACCAATAAACAACATTCTTATCAATGGAGAAAAGATTGAATTTGTACGACTTCATTTTTCTTAGATCAACTATCAACACTCACGGAAGCAGCAGTGAAGAAATCAAATGATGTATTGCATTAGGCAAATCTGCTGCACAAGACCTTTTTAAAATGTTGAAGAGCAAAGATGTCAAAGATGAGGACTAATGTGCGCCTGTACCAAGCCATGGTATTTTCAATAACCTCATTGCATGCGAAAGCTGGACAGTGAATAAGGAAGACTGTAGAAGAATTGATGCTTTTGAGTTGTGGTGTTAGAGAAGAATACTGAAAGTGCCATGGGCTGCCAAAACAATCAACAGAAGTTATGTTGGAAGGAGTGCAGCCAGAGTGCTCCTTGGAGGCCAAGATGGCCAAACTTTGTCTCTCATACTTCAGACATATTGTCAGGAGGGACCAATCACTGGAGAAGGATATCATGTTTGGTAAGGTGGAGAGTCAGAGAAAAAGAGGAATACCCCCAAGGAGATGGACTGGCCAAGTGGCAGAATCAATGGACTCAAGCATGGCAATAGTAGTGATGTTGGCCCAGGATTGGGCAGTGTTTTGTTCTGCTGTGTGCATAAGGTCACTATGAGACGGTCTTGACTTGATGGCACCTAACAACAACAACCCAGCTGAGCAAACAATTCAGTGATCACATACAGCAATGAATACATATTTTATAGAATTAGTCCTGAAGCCTTAACAACAAAAATATACAGCGGCAACAACAAACTGCATAAGAACCCATGGTAAGGGAGCAAATCTGATTTCCAGAGTTGCTGTATGATTTTATAAGTCCAGACTTCCAAAAAAATTATTATGCACACAAAGAAACAGGAAAACAGAAAAACAAGGCTGTCTATAAAATCTGTCCTTAAGAAGCCCAAATGTTGTACTACTTACTAGACAAAAATTTCTAATCAGCTATTATATGTGGTAAGTCAAAAATTATCTGTACTGCAGTTATATTAAAACACCCATCCACATCCACTGCTGATGACAACATTGAGCATGTATGTGAAATGATTCTGTCAAATAGACAAGTGACAATGGATTATGCGGTAAATCATTTTAAAAACAGCCATGGCTCTGCATATGAAATAATCCACAACAGATATGGATTTCGAAAAGTTTGTGCAAGATGGGTATTCAAATAACTCATGGAAGAAGATGAAAACATTTGGACATCTTCAAACAAATTTTGGACCGATACTCGAAGGAAGTTAAAACTTGCATTTAAAAAATCATTACTGGTGATGAGACATGGATTCATCATTATGAGTCTGAGAGCAAATGGCAGAGTATGGAATGGAAACATCCTCAGTCACTGACCAAGAAAAAGTTCAAAAGTCAACCACCAGCTGGAAAATTAATGCTTACAGTTTTCTGGGATTCTCAAGGGCCAATATTGGAACACTATCAGGAAAAAAAAGGAACTCTGGTAGTGTAGTAGTTATAAGAAGGGCTGCTAATCTCATGGTCAACTGTTGGAAACTACCAGAGGTTCTGCAAGAGAAAAATGAGGTTTTCTACTCCTGTAAAGATTTACAGCCTCGGAAACCCTATACAGGGTCTCTATGAGTTGAAACCGACTCCACGGCACATAACCACCACTACCATCAGGAAAAAGGTTCAACAATCAACAATTCTCTTTACAGTGAGATACTCATTGAACAGCTGAAGCCTAAACTTCAGATTGAATGCAGACTACTGTGAGTTAATGCACCAGACTGCAAAGCCGTTTGAACTACAAGGTCTGTGGTTCAAGCTCACCAGTTGCTCCTTGGAAACCCTATTCAGGGTTGCTGTGGGTCAGAACCGACTTGACAGCACTTAACAACAACAACAACAACTACTGCTATCCAAAGGAGGTCTGGTAGCATAGTGGTTATGAATTGGGCTGCTAACCTCAAGATCCGCAGTTCGAAACTACCAGCTGTTCCGTGGGAGAAAGATGAGGCTTTCTGCTCCTGTAAAGATTTGCAGCCTCAGAAATCCTGCAGGGTCACTATGAGTCAGAATTGCCTCCAAGGTACTTAACACAACAACAACAACTGCTATAAGAGGGCATTGTGATTTGCATGAGAAGGCATATCCACATACCTCTGTCCACAATGTTGACACTCTGCAAATAATTAGTTATGAGGTGTTAAAGCCTCCTTCCTACATTCCTGATCTTGCTCCATTGGACTTTAACATGTTTGTTTCCCTAAAAGCAGTCCTTTGATGACAAAGATTCACCTCTGATGAAGAAGTAAAGACAGCAGGGCATTTGTGGCTTTCACCTTAGCCTAAAACATTTTTCAATAAGGGAGTACAAAAACTTGTTGACAGATAGGCAAAGTGTATTGAAAAGCAAGGAGATTAAACATGCCAGGATAAACAGAAGCTATGTGACTTTGTCAAAGCCAACACAGCACTTCAAAACATCCTAAAGGGAGTTCTTTGGACTGAGAACCAACAAGAACAGACAACAGCCAGAGATTGATGTATGTGGCAGCACCACCAGGAACTCAATCGATAGATGGAAGAGTCCATAACAGAACAAAACTACAAGAATTAATTCAGAGGATCTGGGAAGTTAGTCTATGATCAAAACAATTACAGTGTGAAAGAAGGTAAAAATATAGGATCAGAGATCCAGGTGATGAGGAGGTCAGGGAGAGTGCAAGGTAAAACAGACTGTTTTAAATGGAGGAAAAAGTTAATAGAATATAGAGTAACCTCAAAGAAAATTAACACTTCACAACATAACAAAAAATGGAAATCCAAGAAGAACATGGAAACATTAAAAATATGAAGCTTAAGAAAAGATGCCCATACTTAAAGAAAGAAAGAAAATATTCTTTGTTGGTTACCAGGGGTGAGAGGGAGGGGACAGTAGAGCACATGGTAGGGGATAGACACATCACAGTTCCAGTGTTGGGGAGGACAATACTTAAGAAGGGGGAAGGGAATGAAAGAACAAAGTAGATAGAGGAACACTTAGGTAGGTTTGCATGGGCTAAATGGGACAGAGGTAAATGGTGATATATACTCAACGTTGGAACAGCAGGGCTCTGTGATACAGGGATCGAGGTATAGTCTGGATGGTTAAAAAAGAGGAGAAATAATGTTAAGATGCTCGACTGTCTTATGAATGTTGGTTTCCCTTGCCTACTATTAGAAAATAGACACTCGAGTGGGATAGAAAGGAATATTGGGAAACAAGATTAGGGAAAACTTGTAAGCCTATCTTCAGCCAATAACTAACTGATTGAAATACCTAAAAGGGGTTCTACAACTTGTCCAGTGAAATAGACTTTTTGCAGAGCCTTTGTAGTGTATAGGATGTTAGGTGTAATCCTGAGAACCATCCAGAACCTTCTGAGGTGGGACATTCCCACTTGAAAGGACATGGAGATCAGCCTGGAGTGGCTAAAGGAACAGAATATACTTCTCGAAAGAAAGTCCAGCAGGAAAAAAATCACAAACAAAAACAGCAGTCTGATTAGCTACTAAAAGAACAAGCAAGTTGTTCGCCATGGAGCCTTCAAAGCAAGCAATCAAGGCCCTTCAGGACAAACCACCTCCGAGACTGAAACTCAGTGGGAACACATGAGCAAACATATAAGCTTGCTGGTGACCATGTTGGTCTACTGGTGAGTGGAAGTAGGGGAAAGGCAGCAATGAAGATATAGACTCCTGTCGAGTTGGAGATGAGAGTGAGAAGAGGAAGGGCTGGTTGGTCTGAAGTATAGTGAGACCTGAAAACTCCCAAACCCACAGACAAGCACATAGCCACAGAGGGCTAGAGCTGAGAGTGAAGCATCCAGCTAATAATATAAGTGAGGGGAGATGCATAAGAACACCCAAACTTAAATAGTGCCCAGTTGACCTAGCTTCAATGGCTTAATGATCAGAATTCTATTAGATGAAGATAAAGAAATTTGATAAAGGAAGCAAGTGTAAATTACTACAATTTTATGAACTTGACCTATAATTATGGATGTAGTATCTCAAAATACCAAATGAAAAGGAAGGAGTCCTCACATCAAGGACCAAATGTCTCCCCTCTATACAAAGAGTTGATAGGGTTGGGCAACTTAAGACATTGGCTACCAAAAATGGGGACTATAAAGGCACACTGTGACTTGCTTACAAATTTTCAAGAGGAAGTTTAATTTCAGAGTGTGCAGGGGAAAGTAGAATCCTCACTGAACAGTTTTCATTGTGTCTAGATGGGTCTGGTGAAAGGAGACGGAGATAACATTCTTATGATTCAATATTGTTGTTGTTGTTAGGTGCCATCAAGTCAGCATCAACTCATAGCAACCTTACACACAGCAGAATGAAACAATGTCCAATCCTGGGCCAACCTCACTACTGTTGCCATACTTTAGTCCATCGATGCTGCCACCTGACCAATCCATCTCGTTGGGGGGTATTCCTCTTCTTCTCTGACCCTCCATTTTACCAAACATGATATCCTTCTCTAGTGACTGGTCCCTCCTGACAATATGTCCAAAGTATGAGAGACGAAGTTTGACCATCTTGGCCTCCAAGGAGCACTTTGGCTGTACTTCTTCCAAAACAGATCTATTCGTTCTTTTGGCAGCCCACAGCACTTTTAGTATTCTCCTCCAACACCGTAAATCAAAGGCATCAATTCTTCTACAGTCTTTCTTATTCACTGTCCAGCTTTCGCATGCATATGAGGGTACTGAAGATACCATGGCTTGGGTCAGGCGCACCTTAGTCCTCAAGCTGACATCTTTGCTCTTCAACACTTTAAAAAGGTCTTGTGCAGCAGATTTGTCTAATGCAATATGTCATCTAATCTCTTGACTGCTGCTTCCGTGAGTGTTGATAGTTGATCCAAGAAGAATGAAGTCCTTGACAACTTTAGTCTTTTCTCGGTTGATAAGAATGTAATTATTATCATGACTAATTGCAATTGTCATAACTGTAAAGGTAGAATTTTGTGACATAAAGGGGGGAATAGTTATTCTTATATTCCAGGAACAGAGAACCCTAGGACCATCAAGGAAGAAGAGCATGAGTGGAAGGTGGGACCCTATCTAGAGGAGAAGCGACACCAGAGATGAAGGCACAGATGATGACATGGAGAAATAGAGCAGCTGAGGACTCTAGACTCATGGAAAGAGAAAGGCTATGTGCTGGCAGCTAGGAGGCCGGCTTACAGAATACGCCCTTGGGTTGTTTAAAGGATTATATATTCCTTTAAAGGATTTATTTATATATATTTTTAAAGGATTATATATTCCTGAGTGTTTTTTGTGTACATCAAAAACAAAAACGAAACAAAAAAACAGAGGGAATACTTGAATGGTGATATATGGAGGGGATTGTAATCATTGCAATGAAATGAAATACAATAGGATGAGCACAAAACTGATGTCCTCCCTTGTAATCTGTCACTCAATGCACAATAAAACCTTCAAAATAAAGAAAGAAAACAACTTATTTCGTTAGGCATCTGTCGCACAGGACCACTTTAACATGTTTAAGAGCAAAGATGTCAGTTTGAGAACTAAAGTGTGCCTGATCCAAGCCACAGTATTTTCAATAGCCTCATATGCATGTGAAAGCTAAACAATGAATAAGGAAGATGGTAGAAGACTTGATGCGTTTGAGTTATGGTGTTGGAGAAGACTATTACAGATACCATGGACTGTCAGAAGAACAAACAAATCTGTATTGGAAGAAGTACAACTAGAATGCCCCTTGAAAGTGACCAGAGGTTGTCTCTGAGTTCTGACATATTATCAGGAGGAACCTGTCCCAGGAGAAGGACATCATGCTTGGTAAAATAGACAGGCAGCAAAAAAGAGTGAGAATCCCCTCAAAAATGGATTGGCAATTGTGCACAACAGCTCATGTGAAGCAGTAATTGTGAGGATGTTGCAGGGCCAGATGTTGTTTCATTCTATTGTACTAGGGTCACTATGGTCAGGACTAACTTACAGTACCTAACATAGTTAAGCATTACTAAATATGTGTGAGAGTAAGTCAAAAAGTATTGCTACAAAATCATAGCATCTTTTATTAAATAGAAATATCAAAAAATATAATGAAGCTGTGATATCAAAAAAAAAGAAAGAAAATTGTCGAAAAATCAAGTATTTGTTTTTTCTAAAAGTTGATTAAAATAAATTGTACAGTCAGAGTGATCATTTTTTGAGTCACTCTCATATATGTTTTCAAATGGCAAAAGCAAAAGAGTCTAAAGAGCTAAGTGAAAGTCTGATCACAATGTTACTCTCACCAAATAAAGAATATTCATGGATATATAAATTATATTTTTAAAAAGAAACCAAGTAGAAATTCTGAAATTGTGATAAAATCTTCCAAAGCAGACTTAAGCTAGCAGAGGATGAATCAGCAAATTGGAATATAGGCTAATTGATGCTATTAAATCTAAATAATTTGTGTTGTTGTTAAGTGCTGTAGAGTTGGTTCCTACTCATGGTGACGCCCTATAGAGTTTCCAAAGCTGTGAATCTTTGAGCAAGCAAAAATTTCATATTTTTCCCACAGAGTGGCCAGTAGGCTCAAAATTCAACCTTGTAGTTTGCAGTCCAGTGTTCATTCTACAGAGTCAACATGGTCCCCAACCTAGTTAATAGAGTATAATAATGAAGAAAGAAAAATAAGCAAATCCTCAGAAAACTGTGAAACACGATAAATATACTAACTTACTTTCAATAGCAGTCACAGAGGAAAGAAAGAAAGGAGCAAGTTGAAAAGGTGAAGAAATAATGGCTAAAACTCCCCAAATTAGTGAAGAATGCTAAAATACACATCTAAGAATCCCATTCAACCCCAAACAGAATAAATCAAGAGACTCACTCTTGGACATCATAATCAAACTGTCTAAAGACAGAGAACCCAGAAAGCAGCAAGCAAAATGTAATTGGTAACATACAAGGAATCTTTAATAAAAATTTAACAGCTGACTTTTCATTAGAAGCCATGGAAATTAGAAGGCAGCGTGAATCACATATTTGAAGTGCTGAAAGACAAATATTGCCAATCCAGAAAGCTATATCCACCAAACGTATCCTTTAAAAGTTGAAGGGAAAATCAAGAATGTTCATATTAATTATAAGAGAGCAAGAGAGAGAGAGAGAATGTGTAGCTGGCAGATATGCTCTATAGTAAATATGCAAGAGAACTCTGAAAGCACACTAAAATCCATACAAAAAGCATGCCAACTACATAGGTAAATATAAAGGACAACTTAAGCATATTATGTTTTTTCCTTTCTTAATTGAAAAACAATTGCATAAAGGAATAATTATAAAAGTAAGTTGATGATTTTATGATGCATAAATGTATATAAGAATACATAATGTGTATGTCAGTACAGTATAAAGGAAGGTGAAGGAAACAAGCTAAATTGGAGCAAAATTTTTATTATTGAAATTAAGTTGGTATTAATATGAGCTCTGGAGCTCTGGTGTGGCTCTGCAGGCTAATGTGCTGGACTGCAAGGTTGTTTTGAACCTCAAGGTCAGTGGTTCAAACTCACCAACTGTTCTGGGGAAACCCTCCACAGGGTTGTTATGATTCAGAACCGATTTGACAACACTTAACAACAAAAACAATATGGGTTACATTGTTTTGAACTCCTCGCGTGGCACTGCAGGATCAGCACTGGACTGTGAAGCAGAAGGTCAGCTGTTCAAATCCACCAGTTACTCCTCAGAAACCTTATACAGGTTGTTACAGTTGGAAGTGACTCAACAGCCCTTAACAACAACAACAACAACAAATATTGCTTTAGGTTAAGTATTCATTATAATCTCCAACAATTAATATATAACTTTAAAAAATAGAAAGAAACAATGAAATTAAAAAATTAAAAATGTCTATTTAACACAAAGCAGTAATAGAGGTAAAGAGAAAAAATGTAATGTTTATAGAAAATAAATAGTAAAATAGCAAGTGTAAATTCTGCCTTATCAGTGTTATATTAAACTGCCTTATCAGTAGTTATATATTGAAACAAAAGTAAACACACCAGTCAACAGTTAAAGATTAGCAGAATGAATTTTTTTTAATTATCAAAATATATAATAGCACGGATCTACTGACCTAAACAATATGGAGTCAGTTTAGTCATTAGGCCTGATAAATGAGGATGCTGCAGATGAGAAAGCTAGTTTAAAATTTAGCTGAGATGACCTCATGGTCCTAGAAGAACAGCAGATGCTTGATTCCACCCAGGTCATTAAGATAGCTATCTCAGGAACTAAGCCTCTGAGGTTACACTATAACGTGGAATGTTTGAGAAGGATTACTGCTTTATTGTTTCTTTTTCCCAAAAGTAGAATGTCTGAGGAAGTTTATTGCTTTACTATTTCTTTTTCCATAGAATGTGATTCTGATGTTAAAATAGATTAACTGTACATCCAAAAGTAATTTACCCTATATAATGTGCCGACTCTTTGTAATGGACAGTACAGTCTTGAAAGATTACTCTCTCTGTCCTCCAGCCTGCCCGCAAAACCTTGTTTCAGTTTCACAACATATATGCTGACTAAAAGGAATATAGTTTATACTCAAAGATGCAAATAGGTAAAAATAAATTGATGGGGAAAATATATCATGAAAATAGTAACCAAAATCTAGCTGAAACGACTAATAATTTAAAACAGAATAAATGTTAATAAAAAATTGTTATTAGAAATAAAGCCAATTTATCAGGAAGACATAGCAATTATAAACATACGTGCACTTTAACAAAGAACCTCCAAATCAATAACTCATCTCTGCACCTTAAAAAACAACAACCATAAAAAACCTAGAAAGAATAGTAAACTAAACAAGCAAACAGAAGAAAGAAAATAATAAATATTGGTGCAGAAACAGATGATATTGGCAATGGGAAATCAGAATAAATATATGAAGAGACTGTTGGCTATTTGAAAATATAACAAAATTAGCAAATATTCCCCAAGGGTGTGTGTGTGGTCGGGGGGATATTAAATGACCAAAATCAAGAATCAGTTTTATAGAAATAGCCAAATCTATGAGGGAATACAATGAGCTATTTATTGTATGTGATATGCAGATGACACACCCTTGCTTGATAAACATAAAGAGGACTTGAAGCACTTAGTGATGGTGCAATGGACTTGCTTAAGGCAGGATTGCCACAAACCTCAACTTTTGAAATTACAATACCTGTAAAGAATAATAAAATGAAAAATGTATATATATAGAAACTTTATTTTTGCATATTAAAAGGGTGAATGGTTGAATTTTATGGTTGTTGTTGTTATGTACTATCGAGTCTGTTACAATTCACAGGGACCTTGCATAGGGTTTCTGAGGAGCCACTGGTGGGTTTGAGTCGCCAGTTTTGCAATTAGCAAGCAGTTCAGTGCCTGTTCTATAGCACCACTATATTATATCTCAATAAAGCTACTAAAATAAGAAAAAATGCTCAATACGCATCCCTCCCCATGTCTCTTGGTGTAAAAAGCTTTCTATAGTCTATGGACCTAAAACTGGAAATCCTGGTTTGTTGGACTTCAATTTTGCTGGGACTTACCGAACTGCAAAATAGTTATTACCATTTATGCTCCCAACAGAAGTGTGTGAAAGTTCTGACTTTTCACGTCTTTGCCAATATTTGAAATGATTTTTTTTATTTTTACTTATTATTTTTATTTTGACTTATTTTCTGTGAAATATCTCACAGTTGATTTTTCACTTCCCCGATTACAAGTTTGATGAAACATCTTTTCATATATTCATTGGCCGTTCTGTTTCATTTCTGTGACTTTCTTACTTAAATTCTTTGCCTGGCATGTACTAAGAATTTAGTTTGTAGCCCTATTTGTCAGAGCTGGTGATATAAGACCCTGAAACCTCCTGTCTTTGCAGTAACAAGTGAGCATTAGCAGCCAATTATGCAAGTCAGCACTTCCCCTTCTAGAATGGTATCTTCAGAACATATTGTTGCCATGACAAGTGACAACACTTGAAAGGATTCTCTTTGGTTGATAACTATTCAGAGTACTTAGGTGGAGAGGCACCATACTTAGTGCTTCGTTCACTGCTCTACTCATCAACAATTACGGACAAGTTATGAAAAAGTAAGTGATTTTTCTCCTATTATGATTATCCTCATCCCTCAGTCAATCAAATGTTTCAATGTTTCTCTTCTATTTAACCCAATTTACTTTTTATATATATATATATAGTTGTTATGTGCCATGGAGTCAATTCCGACTCATACCAACCCTGTACAGGGTTTCCAAGGCTGTAAATCTTTACAGGAGCAGAAACCCTCATCTTTCTCCCGTGGAGCAGCTGGTAGTTTCGAACTGCTGACCGTGTGGTTCACAGCCCAATTCGTAACCACTATCTGTTAAAAGAACTAAACATTAATTAGTTTACCTCACCATGGGCTTCTTTGTAGTTTTAGCAATAAGCAAATTGGACATTTCATCTTTGGTAATCTCTTAACGTCAAATCTAGATTCTTTCCCACTCTCTGACCACATATCTTCTGCCTTGGAGGCATCTTGTACACTCATTTTAACTGTCTAGACCACCTGTAAGTTGGCATGCACCAAAGCTTGGTGTCACCCCAAGCACCCAAGCTTTGAAATGTAATTCCTCTACAGAAAACATTTTCTTTTCCTTAAGGAAGCTGGATTTCAAAGAGGAAGGAAAAGATTCATCAGGTGGTAAAAAACTCATAAGATTAAATAGTTTAAACATCACAAAAAAATGTTGGTTATGATTTACTGAAACAAATTACAAAAGTATAAGATTATAACTTACACATGAATTAGCAAAAAATTGCATCATAGGAAAAATTCTAAACCTGTCTTAAAATTTCACTATATATGCGTATATTTGAAATGTAAACATGTGAAAGCACAAACTTGCTACAGCAAACGTCTTTGGTAGAGTAGACTAACAACATATGAAGGGTTTCAAAAAGTTCATGACAAAATGGAAGTAAAAGATAATGAAAATTTTCCACAGGCTTTTTGAAGTCCCTTGTATATTTGATAAGATGCAACATGTTTAGCAATAACAAGAGACTCCTGGTATGAAGTAAGAGCTGAATTATAAGTAAATGTCTCTGGAATGGAATTCTTCATCACTTGTTAGTATCTACAGATATTCACATTGAAAGCATGGAGGTAGAAAAGTGAGCATCTTAGAGAAAGAGCAGGCTGTGCACACTCTAGGAGGCTCTTTGGATCTAGTTTTAATGAAGGATAATTTGGTGAGGCTAGACTAAATACCATAGTGCTGAAGTTGCTGGGTCAAATGGCTTGGGGAAGTGAACCATAAAAGAATTAACCTTCACATGCAATTATGGATTAAAAGAAAAATTCAATTTTTACTTCCTTCACAGGAACCTCCTGCAGGCATTTGATCCGAGAGATCATTCCATTCAATAATGAGTAATTCCTAAGAAGAATTCAATATAGAGTCTAAACAAAATTCTTACAAGAAAAAAAGGAGTAAAACTCCCCCCCCAAAAAAAGACAATAAATGACTGAAAAATATTGCCACATAGAGGAAGAAAAAATGTATGAAAATATAAGAAAAATATAAACGTTAATGAAGTAACCTTATCTTTAACATATTATCTCAAAGTAGAGACATAAGAATTAATTAAATAAATATTGCAACTCAGAAAAGAAATTGCTGCTGTTGCTAAGTGCCATGGAGTAGATTCCGACTCATAGCAACCCTGTATAGAATTTTCAAGGAGGGGCTGGTGAGTCTGGACCACTGACTTATGACTCAAACAACCTTGTGGTCAAGTGCTTATCCTACAGCACCACATCAAGACTCCAGAAAAGAAATAAAAGCTTTTATTTTACAGAAACAAAGGCTTTTCTAGATATAGTTCAAAGAAAATAAACATTGCAAAAACATAATTAAGGAGCATGAAGGATAAGAGTGAGTTAAGCTAAAATGATGAATAAACGGAGAATAAATAGAAGTACAATTAGTGTCACCAAATAAACAAAATAACAAAAAAGATGAAAATATTTAAATGATCCTTTCAATAAAACTTTTCACGAATCTATAAAATCAGGCTTTGTCTCTAGAACAATTACCTAAAACAATTCATGGTGTGACATATCCTAATGAGGAGTCCTGGTGTGGTGTTGTAGCATAAAGTACTAGACTGCAAGGTCGAGTTGAACCTCTATGTTGGTGGTTCAAACTCACCAGCCAAGCTATAGAAACCCTAGACAGGGTCGCTATGAGTTAGAATCGACTCGACAGCACTTAATAACAAAATCCTAATAAAATTATTGCATTTCAAAGATAAACAAGGAGTTCTTTGGAATTCCTGAAAAAGTTTCAAGTAATCTTCATAGGAGAAAAATATATCCAGTTAACCTTAGCTTTTTCTAAGCAATGCTAGATGACAATAGAAAAATACCCATAAAGTCCTCACGAAAGAAAATGAATATTATATGCAGAAAAACTTTAATTTAATTAATTAAAATTTAATTTAATTATATGCAGATAAACTTTAATTTAATTGACATGTAAGTGCAGCAAATGTTGTGAACATAAAATGAATTCAAGGAATATTATTCTCACAGGCTCTTCTAAATTAACTAACAGAAAACAAGCTTTAGCCTAACAAAGGCTGACTGAAGAAGGGTTAGCAGTGTGCATTGAATATATTTAAATGTAGGGTAAAGACTTAAAGGGAGCTGGGTGTTATTGTTACAGAAACAAGTGCAAATATTATAATCCCTGAAACTGTAGAAACTATGTAACTAGTAATAATTAGAAAGGGAATTGGAGACAAGGTGGGAGATAAGTTAGCACACTGATTTCTTCTTTAAAACTTAGAGGTCAGTAAGTAATCAAACAAATGTATAAGTAAAAGGACATAAAAGTCTCACTAAGAAAAGTAATTTAATCAACTAAAATCGTATTGGGAATGAGTGTGGGAGGAAACAGAAATGAACAAATTTTATCTTTGGGAATCAATCAATTATTCTGTAAATTTTGAGGAATAAATATGCTACATATTGTTGTCGTTGTTGGGTGCCTCAGAGTTGGTTCCAACTCATAGTATGAAACACTGACTAATCCTGCGCCATCCTCACAATTCTATTTATGTTTGAACCATTATTGCTGTCACTGTGTTAACTTATCTCTTTTTCACCAACCCTCTACTTTGCCAACCATGACGTCCTTCTTCTCTAGGGACTGATCCCTTCTGATAACATGTCTGAAATATGACAGATGGAGACTCACTGTACTGTCTTCTAAGGAGCATTCTGGTTGTACTTCTTCCAACACAGATTTGTTTGTTCTTCTGGCAGTCCACAGTGTTGGAGGGGGGAGGAAAAATTAGTCATGGGCTAGAGGATGTTGGTGGTGGTGGCTATGTGCTGTGGCGTCAGTTCTGACTCACAGCAACCCTGCATAGGGTTTCCAAGGCTATAAATCTTTATGAGAGCAAAAGCCTCGTCTTTCTCTTGTGGAACCGCTGGTAGTTTTAAACTGCTGACCTTAAGGTTAGCAATCTGACTCATAACCACTATACTACCAGAGCTCCTGGGCTAGAGGGTAGACATGTGTTAACATGGGTGGCAGGGCAAGCAGCATACAACAAGAGGAAGCTTAGCAAAGAACAGATGAAGACAGCAGGAGACACAGCAAGGAACGCAATATTTAATGTGACTAGAGATATATACAGTTAACTGTTGGTACTAGGAGGGATTGCAATCATTGTAACAAAGCAAAGTATATGATGATCTGCTCTGTAAACCTTCACTTAATTCACAATAAAAAGGTTTGAAAAAATAAAAGAAGAAAGTTGAAGTAAGACACAGAGTCATGGAACCAAAAAGAATTGGTCAACATTCAATCATTTCAAAAGGTAGCATAGATCAAGAATAATGGTATTAAAAAAAGAAATTCAAGCTGCACTTAAGGCATTAGTGAAAAACAAGACAGAATACTAATTGAAATGTTTCTCACCATACTTATTCCATCTCTACTATGCTGAGCAAATAATCTGAGAAATTGCACAATAGGAAGGATTAGAGGAAGACACACTAACAACCTGTGATAATGCACATGACACATATTTCTTGTTGAAAGTGAAAGAGGATGTGAAGTACTTACTGAAAAAGATGAAAAAAACAAAACAAACCTCCAGCTGTCAATATATATTACACCTGAATAAAAAGAAACCATAAATCCTTACAAGTAGACCAATAAGTAACCACAGTAAATGGAGAAAATATTGAAGTTGTCAAGAATTTCATTTTACTTGAATTCACAATCAATGCCCATGGAAGCAGAAGTTAGATTATCATATGATGCACTGCAATGGGTAAATTTGCTCTTAAAAGTATGAAGATGCAAATATGTCATCTTGAAGGCTAAGGTACTCCTGACCCAATCCATGGCATTTTCGATTGCCTCATGTCCATTCAAAAACTGGACAAAAAATAAGGAAGACCTAGGAAAAGTGGATGCCTTTGAATTACATAGGTGTTGGCAAAGAAAACTGAACAAATAATCTGTCTTGGAGAAAGTACAGCCAGAATGTCCCTTAGAAGTAAGAATGGCAAGACTTCATCTTAAGTACTTTGGACATGCATCTTAAGAGACCAATCCCTGGAGAAGAGCATCATGTTTTGTTGAGAGTCAGCAAATATGAGAAAGACGCTCAAGGAAATGGATTGTCACAGTGACTGCGAAAAGGGTACAAACATGGCAGCGATTGTGAAGATGGGATAGGATTCTTCAGTGTATCACTCTGCTGTACATAGAGTTACTCTGTGTCAGAATTAACTTGATGGCACCTTACAACCATGACAATAAAAATGTTAATGAAAAAAGAAAAAAAGATTCTAGAATACACAAAAAATTTAAATAGAGCAATTAAAATGGAAGAAAAAAGTAATTATCAAAAGACTGCACACAATACATTAATGGGTTTACAAGTGAATTTTACCTAAACAGTTCTAATTAAATAATTCTGATAGCATAGAAAGATAGAAAGGGATTTTAAAGCACTCATATTCTTTCCTATGAAGTTAATAAAAAAATACTTTTGTCTCTTCCTGTCCTATTTTAACATTTATTTCTTTTTCTTTTCTAATAATACTGGGTAGTACTCCCAGAAGTGTTAAATCATAGTGGTAATAATGATCATCATTGTCTCGATCTTTACTGCAACAGGAATATTTTAAATTTTCTCCTTATTGAATATGATGCTGGATTTTGTGTTCATATATCATATCCTGGTGTGGCACTATGGAAAAAGCACTGGACCACAAAGTCAGTTAGAACCACAAGGTCAGGGGTTCAAACTCACCAGCTGCTCCTTGGAAATAAATCCTAACAAGGTCACTATGAGTCAGCACCTACTTGATGGCACTTAACAACAACAATAATATTAATAAATTAACTACGTATCTATTTATTAAGAATTGTTATCCAGATTAGATTTTAAATTTTGCCAAACTTTTAACTCAAAAAGTATATGTCATTTTTTCTTATGAACAATATTGAGAATTATATTATAGGTTTTCTTTCATTCTTTTTCATTATATTACTGGAATAAATAGCACTTAATTATAGGACTTATAGGTTAAAGGGAAATTCTTTACCTCTGCTGCTGTGTTTTGTTTACTACTATTTTTATGTAGTAATATTCTTAGTGAATTTTTCTGTAGTTTAGTGTGTGTGGTATGTGAGAGTGTGTGCAGTATATGTGTGGTATGTGTAGTGTGTGTGGTGGTATGTATGTGATGTGTGTACAAGTTTGTATGTGTGGTGTGTGTGTATGTGGTGTGTGTGTGTGTGTATTATGCTTTGCAATGAAGGTCATATTAGCTTAAGGTTTGGGGATAAACTGTCACTAAGATGATAAAAGATCTTGTTCATTCTCTTTTAATAAGTTTCCTTTTTCTTCCTCTCTAGTGAGTCGCCTCGAGACTCTGCAGTACAGTATGAAACAGGGCCATATTGTAAGTCATATTTTTAAGGACATTAAACACTTTGGAAAAATTTGTTCAGTATCTGTTGTAGTCAATGTTCAAAATGCATGGGAGTGTATGGAAAGACAAAAAGCAGTTTTAATTCACATTTCTTCTTATCGTTTTCTTCCTTGCACAGAGTTGACTTCATGGCACAAAACAATAACAACATAGTGTTCTCTAAGCTTTTGGAAAGATTTCTTGTCCTTCCACACTAAGAGCACAGATTTTGATTATTAATATTTGTACCCTCTTCATTTTGTAGCACAGTGCTATTTCATCTAGTATTTTTAAAATACTAGATTTTCTAGTATATTTAAAATACTATTAATCTAGTACTTTTAAAATTGTATTGAAATCCCTAGCCTCTGCTAAATTCTCTCACTATTTTAATACCCAAGCCCAAATTATCACTGAAAACATAAAAAGGTGCTACCAAAAGGAAGTTGTATTCTTCTGACCTTAGAAAGAAAAATAGATCAAGGCGAAAATTAAAACTGTTATAGACTGTTAACTTCATGATCCTTAAGTCAAAGTCACTTTTAATTAATATAAAAAGTTGATCAAAGTCATTAGACAAATTGACTTTTGCCAATCATGAGAACATGTGAATAAACTACTTTCTATTACTTTAATCTTTTCAAATTTTTATAGCCCTTAGAGTTTGAAACATGGAATATAACATTTTGCTTACTCAACCAATCACTTATTCATTTATTCAATGAATATTTACTAAGCATTTACTATGTATCAACTATTATATCAACCTTTTGATTTACAAAGAAGAATAAAACTTGAACACTGGCCTTAAACTGTCTATAGTCTAATGGAAGACAAAGAAAAATAAATTAATGATTAGAAATTGTCTAATGTCACTAGAAGTTATAATACACAGAAAATGATAGGAGGACATTTGAAGAAACGTCAAAGTATACTTTGGGTCAAAGAAGGCTTGAAGTGAAATTTGTTTTAGGAGTTACTGCAGAGAGAAATGCACCCAATCATGAAAGTCCCTTTGAACTTTCCTAAGAAACTCAACCTATCCTCAAGACGGTGGGAACTTAATGAATCAAGAGAATGGTGTTGCTCAGACAGAATTATAGATAACGGGAAATACAAACATTGCAGCAATCTAGAGGTCCTTTCTTCTCTATAGTGTCCATTTCACAAATAGGCAAAGCTCTAGTGGGCTTGTGTTTAGATAGAATAGTGGCTGTGGAGTCAATTCCGACTCATAGCGACTCTGTAAGGAGCTCTGGTAGCGTAGTGGTTAGGAATCGGGCTGTGAACCTTAAGGTCAGCGGTTCGAAACTACCAGCCGCTCCGCAGGAGAAAGATGAGGCTTTCTACTCCCGTAAAGATTTACACCCTCGGAAACCCTGTACAGGGTCGCTATGAGTCGGAACCGACTCGACGGCACTTAACAACAACAACAACAACAGGGTTTCTTTACGGGAGCAAAACGACTCATCTTTCTCCCGCGGAGCGGCTGGTAGTTTCGAACTGCTGACCCTACGGTTCGCAGCCCAATTTGTACCCACTACGCTACCAGACCAAGTTTCAGAAAAAAATCTAAGAACTGTGATACAATCTTTGCAAATGTCTAAATTTTGTCAGCACACAAGAGGGCTTCAAGTCCTGTTGGCTAAGAGAAACGGAAGTCCACACAAGCAACGGACTCTTTCTTTTCCATTCCATGGATATGGGTTTTTAGTGTTATAATTAAATTCTCGATTGGTGATTTTTTTCCAAAGAAGAATTCAATTTACAAGTGATGGAATCTGGATTCGTGGCATGGGCTGTCTAGCAACCCAGAGAATTTGAGACCAAGAATCCTTTCTCTTCTTCCCTCTTTTTCGCTATTTCAGGTTTTACTCATCTCTCTGGCAAGAAAATGATGAAGATGGCCAATAATTATACGGGAATCTAAATGGTCTCATATATTGGATCTGGGAGTTACTGGTGATGCATGGGAAAAGTTATTGTATAATGTAATTGATGTTTAGCTGGTAACTTGTTTTGAAGGCTATCTTTGATTTTGAAACTTCCATGCATTTTATAAAACATGTGGGCAGTGGAGTAGGTGAAAATCTTATGTGATTTTCTAGACTCTCTAGAAGTTTAGGGAGGTGGGATTAATGAGAAAGGAGGGCATTAATTCAACTTTAAAGATGCTCGAAGATGTTGAATAGAAATAATAGAAGATGTTCCAGATGTCTACTTCTAGAAAGAAACTCAGGTTTCAAAAAAGCATTTGAGAAATCCCCTGTCTTAGACTGAGCAAAAAGCACAAATTGGGATAGGGAAGATGCTTTGTATATATTTTGAAACTAATTTGTTCTGTGGAAATTTGGGTAAGGAATGTTCATCTCATTGGGACATTAAATTTATCTGTAAAGACTAAGAAAATTAATTATGGAAAAACTATTAAACTAGAAAGGTCAACAGAAAATAGAAGCATACTTCGAAATACAAATAGATTAGGATGTGTCTTATTGTTCACGTTTATAGAATGATGGCTTTGGAGTCAAATTATTTCAAATAATGTGCTGGTGTGTGCTATGTTCATGCTACATTCCTATACTCTCTGGAGAATCATTGAGGCAGGACTTCTAAATTGTGTGGAGATGTTTGAGTGAACATCATCATGGAAAACAACTTTCTAAGAAAACAGCTGAGGTACACACCAATTTAAAGGCAGTGATGAAATGACAGAGGCAGGAACAAGTCTATATGTAGTACGACAATAGCTCTCTTTCAGTGATTTGCCAACAACTTTCCTCAGCTTAAATCGTAACAAAGGCAATAAATATAACAACAAACAAAACTGAAAGAACTTAAGTATTGAGAGTGCTCATTGCAGTTACACTGGTTCTGGTGGCTTCTGCAGTGGTGGAAAACAGTTTAGCTTTATGAGTAGGAAGTAAACTCATTCTGGGCATAACTTTCACCTTTCTCAGCATTTGGCCTTGGCAGAGTTGAAATACATGAGAGAGCACTGGCAATGGTGTTACTTCCTTCAGTAGGCTCCAACACTGACAGAAAGTCTTCAAGGCAAGGACACTGGATAGGCATACCTTCAGTTTAGAGGCCTCATCTTTCCACAGTTCAGATATGTTGCTATTGTCAGAGGAAGGAGACATTCTAGTGATCTGGAGATAAAGGAAATAGTGAAGACTGACATAGTATCCCAGAGGACCACACTCATGGCTCCCTTCGGGTATTCCTAGGATTACTTGGGAATTACTTGAGGGGAGTTCAAATTACTTCAGAAAAAAACAAAGATTATTCTTATGATCCCTTTCCCCTCTTCCAGGTCAAGGTGGTATCAGAAATATACATTATATATACATGATTTAAAACTTCTGAGATTTAAGAAGCTAGTCAAGCAGCAGGGCTCCAATTTTTCTGGCCACGAATGGCAACAGAACTGAAGAAATATTTCAATGATATAAAATGTTTAAAAAGCAGATGGTTGGCATAAACAAGGAAGACAAATAATTTATCTAAACAGATGCTTAAGCTTTATCAGACTGGCCCCTGAACCCAGCATTATGAAAAATATCATAAAGTAGAGATTTCCAGAATTGAGACCACTTTATTATCTGCTGTATGTTTCTAGGAGTCCTGGTGTGGTGCTAGAGTATAAGCACTGGACTGCTAACCTCAAGGTCAGTGGTTCAAGACTACCAGCCGCTCTTCGGAAACCTTATACAAAGTCACTAAGAGTCCAAAACAGATTCGAAGGCACTTAACAATAACACTTTCTATTTGTTGCTGTTGCTGTATGAGTTGATTCTGACTCATAGGGCCTCTGTGAGGCAAAGTAGAGCTACCCCATAGGAGTTTCTAGGCTGAAATCTTTAGGGGAACAGATCACTAGGTCTTTTCTCCCTTGCAGCCTCTGGTTAGTTCAAACCACCAACATGTTAGCAGTTAAGTTGCACCAACTTCCATAGTAATTTGTTGTTGTTAAGTGCCATCGACTCGATTCCGACCCATAGCGACCCTGTACAGGGTTTCCAAGGCTGTAAATCTTGACGGGAATAGAAAGCCTCATCTTTCTCCTGCGAAGCAACTGGTAGTTTTGAGCTACTGACCTTAAGGTTTGCAGCCCGATTCGTAACCACTACGCTACCAGAGCTCCTTAGTAATTAAGGAGTGATAAAAGATGAGATAAAGGGGAACTTATTGGGATTATAGAAGTTAAAGCCAGAATGATAGTCATACCATTCTAGAGAAGACACTTAGAAAATCTTGGAAATCCTGGTAACTATGCTATTTATTCTGAACAATAACAAAAAATCTAATAAGGTAAAGCAGGTTGAAAATCTCTGGCTAAACAATGCATGTAACTCCCTAGACTCACACCACTGGAGAAGCAACATGTATCTTAGATAACTCTTACTACTGATCAGTGTGTGTGACTTTGGACATTAGGTAAATGTTGTTAAGTGCCATCAAGTTGGTTCTGACTCATCGTGACCATGTATAGGGTTTCTGAGGCTGTAAATCTTTATGGGAGCAAAAAGCCTCATCTTTCTCTCAGTTCAATTTGAACTGCTGACCTTTCAGTTAGCAGCTCGTTAGGAGTAGGTTAAAGCATGCCTACAACAAGGCAGGAATATGCTGTAAGACAGTGAATCAGCAAAAGGTATGATGCTAAAGTAATGTGGACAGGGCAATTATGTGCTGATGGAGTGGTAGCAAAGCGTTTCACTCCATGAATGAAACCGTATCTACTACCTGATGAGTCAACCTCATGTGTGTCAGAGAAGAACTACGCTCCATAAGATTTTTAATGACTGTAATCTTACGGAAATAGATTGTCAAGACTTCTTTCTGGAACACCGCTGGGTATATCTGAACCTACAACGTTTCAGTTAGTAACAAAGTGCAAACTATTTGTGCCACCCAAGGACCTACATGAAAATAAAGAAGCTAATGTATAAGAATAAGAACAAAGGTGAAGTACACAGAAGGAAAGCGTTTATTTGATTAGGCTTTTCCCAGTTTTCCAGCTTCTTGAATAAAAGATTGGGAATTTTTACTGAAATCCCACTGATGATCAATTACAAGACTAAATAAGTAATTTAAACCACTGTATAGTGAACTATCTGAGGTTCATATTCTATAGTTGGAGTTTAGTCATGCTTAAGTAATATTTGACAGAAGACAGAATTCTTTCTGGAAATGCTAATGATATAATCACAATGTTCTTGTTTAGTGCTATTGAGACCATTCTGACTCATAGCAACCCTATATGGGGTTTCTGAGGACTGGCTCATGAGTTTAAACCACTGACCTTACAGTAAAAACAAGTGCTTATCTCCTACAGTGCCACACCACACCACACAATGGTTGTGTATAAAAAGCCACCATATAGGTCAAGATGTTGTCCTGGGTTAAAATTACTATTTGCTATCAACATATCTATGTCTTATTTTGTTTCCTTCAAGACAGAATAACACATGATGTTATGAGCCTCACAAGTCAGTAACCAATTCTTTTTGTTATCTCGGTATTTACAGAACCACATGATTGCCAGCCTATTGGAAGCATACTCAGGTCTGTTAAGCAATCAAGCCCTAATCCTGGCCATGAACTCCAGGTATGATAAGCAGTGATGCTCTCTTAAAAGTAATCATTACTCCAAATGCTATCATTCAAATTCAGCAATGATTCTTTCTTTCTTTCTCATGTTGCTTCCCAATCTTTTTATATTTCCTGGATAGGTAGATAATGTAGCTATGGCAGTGTTATAACCTGGATGCATATTTACTTTTTAGGTCTATTTTCCATTGGCTTTCATCTTCACTTTTCCATTTTTTCTAAATGATCATATTTTCATTTTAGCATCATAATACTCCCAATTTTTTATATTTTCTTTTGTGAAAGTTTCCAGTGGTTTGTCAATTTTTTAAATCTTTTCAAAGATCCAATTTCCTGTTGATTCTTTCTATGGCTTTTCTGATTTCTGTTTCATTTGTTTCTGCTCTAATATTTATTCTTTATTTTCCTTCTGGTGGCTGTAGGTGTACTTTGTTGCTCTTTGCTAGTGGTTGGAGATGATAGATTAAGGTGCTGATTTTGATTCTTATTTTGGGACGTGTGTATTTATTGCTATAAATTGCTCTCTGAGCACTGCTTTTGTTGTTTCCAAAAGGTTTTGTTATGCTGTATTTTCCTTCTCATTTGATTCAAAGAATTTTTAATTTTCATTTTTTATTTGCTCTACTACCCAGTAGCTTTAGGGCAGGGTGTATTTGATTGTCTTTTCTCATCTTTCATGATATTAAGAAAACTTTTTTCCAACAATTCTTTGACATTTTTTTCTGTGCTTTTCTTTTTGTCTTCTTGTTCTGGAATTCTAATCAACCATGTGATTCCTCTTCATGGTGTCCCACATATATCTTAGACTATCTTCAGATGTTTTTCCTTCTTTTTTCCTGATTGTTCTTCTAGCACACTAATATTGAGAGATGTACCTTCAAGGTCACTAATTCAGGCACATCAATTGATTAAAACCTATTCCTTTGCCATCAATGTGTTATTTATTTCTGAAATCTTTGTATTAGTGTTCTGGATTTCTATTTGCAGATTTTATAATTGTATTCAGTCTTTGAACTATTTTGTCTGATTGTTCCTGTAGTGTTTAATTGAATCTGACCAAGTTTTTCCAGTGTTTCTCTTGCTTTCCTCAATCTTTCTTTCAAATATTGAGATTCCTAAATGTCATTCTTTGTATTTGTTCTCAGGTAGTTCCAATGCCTGTTTTTCTTAGAAATGTTTTCTTGCTCTGCATCTAGGTCACCTGTTTAAGCCATTCTGTCTTATTTCTTGTTCCTTCAATGTCTACTACCCCCAAGACATTGTGGTGGTATTGTATTTGTATATAATTGATGACTGTACATTGGTGAGTTCTTAGGCACTCACCAACTGTCTCCCTGTGGGTGATTAGAGAATAGATGCTTGTGTACAGTTCTCTATATGGTATATATGCAGTTTAGAGTGAGTTTGAATGGTGCTGGCTGTCTTCTATCAGTGATCAGGTAGTATAAGAGCTGGTATTGACTCTTGTCCAGTGGGTGGGGCTACAGAAGGTACATTTACGGCCGGGTTGTATGGGTATAGTTTTCATCCCCTGTCAGGTGGGGCAAGAAGAGAAAACACAAACATATACAAGAGAAAAACAAATAAACAAGCAAACAACAGTGAAAAAAGAAAACAATAAAGGGGGGGGGGGAACCACAGGTAGAAGCAAGATAAAAAGAATACAATAACCAAAAAGAGAAAAGAGGGGAAGGAAAATAAAATCATGAAAAATAAAAAAAAAGAAAGGGCACTAAACACAAGTAGGTGGAGGGAAGAAGAAAAGAGAAAGTGATCACAGAGTAGTAAGGACAATTCAAGAGGGAAAAAAAAGAAGGGGAAAAAGAAACAAAAGAAAAGAGAAAAACCAAATCTAGAGAGGGAAATGATAAAAAAAAAAAACAAGGGAAGGAAAAGAGAAGGAGAAGAAAGAATAAGCAAACAAAAACAATGCAAGAAAAAAACCCCAAAGAGAATAAAACTCTGTGGGACTCCTACCAGTCAAGAGGCTCACATGGTGAGTGGGTGTGGAATGAGACAATGGAGCTCCTGATCCTAGATGGAACTGCTATAGGCCTGGCTGCTGACTATGCTTAGTTCAGAAGTAGTTCATGCAGGACTCAAAGTAGTTAGGATCAGGGTCTTTCAGACCCAGAGGGCAGCTGGGGGCAATAGGGCATCCAGCCATGAAAGTTCCTGCTAATCCAGGACTGGCTGGAACTGACTCTACAAGTCTGGAACAGGATTCACCTGAATCTAGGTGCTCCGGATAGTACAGATAGCACCACATGATGTGACTCACAACTGTGTGATTCCTACCTTCCAAAGAGTAGAAGCTGCACTAGAGGTGGGTGTGGATGGGCACTGGCTCATCTCTGGTTATCACGGGAGTGTCAGGAAACTTGTACCTTTTTTGCTGCCAGTCACCAATGTGCCTCTGATCCACCAAGCCATCATCTGCTTCCAAGTAACTGGTAAAAGTTCAAGATGGTCCAGCTCTGTCTGGCTGGCTAACATAGTTCACTTGTCCATCTCCTTTTATGTGGCTCCTGTTTAGTTTCTTCTCCTAATGAGTATTCAGTCCACTTCTCTTTCCCTTCTTCTGAAGTTCAGTTTCAGAACTATGATTTGCATCTATTCCATTAGGTCTTCCATATCTTTGTTGTAGAGGGTCTGTGTATATGTCTGCCTAGTCCTCCATCTTGAAGAAAGTCTTCTTGATATTCATTTTATTGATTTAATAGGTTCAAAATTATACCAACTGTTATTTTAATTTGCATGCCTTTCAACATAAGCAAAACTCAATATTTTCCATGTTTATGTATATATTAATTTTCTCATATTAGAATTTTTTCATATCATTTGTCAGTTAATTATTAAAATTTTAGTGATGGTATATATTTTATAAACATCTCATGATATTTTTGTGACCTTTCAATTTGTATTTATTTATCTTTATTTTTAGAGTTGGTTTTATAGAGTCAGCTATATTTTTGTTACTTTTTATATGTTATCTGGAATAAAATTAATTCTGTACTGCATTTAACATGATGTTCAATTTTCTCTTGGTTCTTATGTGACTTAATATTTGTTAGGATAGTTATTTCAATTGATGAACTAATATATTCTTTGCAATTCCATTTAAACACTGTTGTTGTTAAGTACCGTCAAGTCAATTCCGACCCACAGCGACCCTGTATAGGGTTTGCAAGGAGCAGCTGGTGAGCTTAAACCTGTATAGTTTGAACCTTGCAATTCAAACGACTTTGCAGTCTGATGCATTAGCCCACAACAAACTATGACCATGGATTTACACCTGCCCATCTCCTGTTTCTGTATAGTTTGTGGATTTTTACTATATCATGAACTTTGGGCACATACATAGATCTCTCCCAGTCAGTAGGCCAGATAGTTAGCTGTCTTCCAAATTTCTTGGCATAGATAAGTGAACACCTCTAATGCTGCAATATTTTGTTGAAACATTTAAAATTGGTATTCCAGCCATTCCTGGAACTTTGTTTTCCCCCAATTCCTTCAATACAGCTTAGACTTCCTTCAATCCCATTGATTCTTGATCATATGCTTCTTCTTTAAATGACTGAGCATCAACCAATTCTTTTTGGTACAGTGTGTGTTCTTTGTATCTTCTTTGTTGATTCCTGTGTTGTTCAGTGTTTTGCAGATAGAATCCTTGAATAATGTAACTTAAGGTTTGCATTTTTCTTTATTTCTTTCTACTTGTTCTTTCCTTTTGGTTTTCAGACTCCAGGTCTTTGCACATTTCATTATAGTACTACACTTTGTATTGAGCCACTCTTTGAAATCTTCTGTTTAGCTCTTTTATGTCATCGTTTCTTCTATTTGCTTTATACCTACTCTGCCATCAAGGACAAGTTTTAGAGTCTCTTCTGATATCCGTCTTAGTAATTTCTTTCCTGTATTTTTAATGATCTTTTGCTTTCCTCCTGTATGATATTCTTGATGTCATCCCACAACTTATCTGGTCTTTTGTCATTACTGTTCAATGTGTCAAATCTGTCCTTGAGATAATCTCTAAATTCAAGTGGAATACACTTAATGTTGTAATTTGGCTCTTGTGGCTTTGTTTTCATTTTCTTCAGCTTCATCTTGAACTTGAATATGAGGAATTGATGGCCTGGTCCACAGTAGACCTTGTTATGATTGGTGATATTGACCTTCTCTACCATCTCTTTCACCAGAGAAGTCAACTTGATTCTGTAGATTTCATCCAGCCAGGTCCATGTAGATAGTCACTGTTTGTGTTATTGACAAAAGGTATTTGTAATGAGTAAATTGTTGGTCTTGAGAAATTCTATCACGGAATCTGTTGCATCATTTCTATCACCAAGCCATATTATGCAACTACTGATTTGTTTACTTCATTTCCAATGTTTACATTTCAATCACCAGCAATTATTAATGCATCTTAATTGCATGCCTGATCAATTGGTAAAAATCCTCATTTGTATTTGGCATTAGTGGTTGGTGCATAAATTTGATAATGTGATATTAACTGTTCATCCTTGAATTTATTTGGATATTATCATATCACTGACAGCTTGTACTTCAGAATAGATCTTGAAATGTTCTTTTGATGATGAATGTGGCAGCACTCCTTTTCAATTTTCTTTTCCTGGCGTAGTAGACCATGGTTGTAGCTGTGTGCTGTGGAGTTGGTTTTGACTCATAATGACCCTGTATAGAGTTTCCGAGGCTGTAAATCTTTATAGGAGCAGAAAGCTGCATCTTTCTCCAATGGAACAGCTGGTAGTTTTGAATTGTTGATCTTGAGGTTAACAGCCCAACTCGTAACCACTATGCTACCAGTGCTCCTTACAGCAGACCATGTGGTTGTCTAATTCAAAGTGGCCAATACATACCAGTCCACTGTGGCACTTTAGGATACATACTTGCCTGTGAACCAAAAGGTTGATGGTTCAAACTTACCAGCTGCTTCTCAGAAACCCTGCACAGGGTTGCTATGAGTAAGAATCAACTCGATGGCACTTAACAACAACAACAACAGCAATGCCTAAGATTTCTATCTTTATGAATTCTATTTCATTTTTTACAACTTATTTCCTAGATTTGTACATTGTACATTCCATATTCCTGTTATTAATGAATGTCTGCAAATGTTTCTTCTTGTTTTGAGTCACGGCACATGAGAAAATGAAGGTACCAAGAACTTTACTCCATCCATGTGATTAAAGCCAACTCTGTCTTGGGAATGCAGCTGTCCCCTGGGTATATTTTGAGTACTGTCTATATCAGACAGTACACTGTTCTGCTGTCACTCATAAGGTTTTCAATTTTTTCAGAAGATTGCCAGGTTCTTCTTTTTATGCTTTTTTAGTCTGGAAAATCTGCTGAAACCTGTCAGCCATGGATGAATCTGTTGGTATTCAAAATACCAGTGGCATAGTTTCCTGCATCAATGCAAATCACCACAGAATGACAAACTGACAGACAAGTGGTGGTGTTTTATACTAGGTTTCATTATCTGACAGAACTAGATAATCCTCATTGTCTTGATTGTTGTTGTTTTTTTCAGTCTTTATTGTGAAGTATGTGTTAGTTTACGTGGGTGAACATTATCTTTACATTCATCCTATCGTACTTTGATTCACTGCAATGATCACAATCCCCTACATACATCATCAAACACCCAAAGGGTACATCCCACACTTCTGCCCCGGCTGCCAGCACATAACTCCTCTCCCTCCCTGAGTCCAGAGTCCCTAGTCACTCCTTCTGTCCACATCATTGCCTCTGTCTCCATTCCTAGTGTCACTGCTTCTCGGGACACTGTCTCGCACTTTGCTTTTCTCCCTTGATGGTTCCAGGGATCTCCGCTCCTGGTCTGCAAAATCAGCCACTCCCCTCCTTTTGTTACCAAACATTTATGTTTACCTTTCCAACACTCACTGTCAGACCTGATGACAATCATTCCCTTTTGAACCACAGCAGTCCTTTCCCCTTTATCAACTCCATCCAGATAGGTTGGAAACAATACAAATCCCTGTATCCTCTAGAGCTAGGTTCCCTATTGAAAGCTTGTAAGCCAGTCACTTCTTGCCATTGTAGTCCCCCTATTTGGGGTAGCCAATATCTAAGTTCCGGCTCCCTGTCGACCCTATGTACCAAGGAGGTGGGAATGATCCTCACTGTAGAGCTTTGTCCGCTCCTTTGTTTTACTGCATCCACAAGTACAGGTTAAGATCATCCACTTATAGTGGGTTACTCCTTTTTTCCCCCTGTTCCTTCTACCTCTAGTCATGTTCTGATCATCCAGCCATTTATATCAGGTCAAATGGGTACTATCTGCAATTGTGGTGTTCTTACACATCCCCTCTCACTTTATATCAGCTGGATGCTTCACACTCTTCTTGATTGTTTTTTATTAATGTAGTCTATAATATTCTTTATAACGTACTTTTCCAAATGAAATACAAATGCATTTTGACATTTCTAGGGACAATGTTCTCTAAATCTCAGTACTTAATTTCTTACGTTGTAGAGATGTACTGAAATAATAATAATACATGTAGAGCATGTATAACACTAGTGCCTGGTGGTAAAACTTACCAGGTTTTCTTTAGGAATCTGATAAAACTTTTGAATGCTCATCCCAGGAAAATACACATAGACACATACCAACAAAATTGTGCATATTACTTTTTTTTCGTAGTTCTTGAAAGAGCAGACTCTGGATTAAGATCCCTTGCTCTGTACTTCTATTCAATTTTATTGTTGTTGTTCTACCTAAGTGTGTTTTAAAATCCTCCACATAATAGTTTTTGTACAATTATTCATATTTACTATATATTTTGCTTTTCATAGTTAAACTGTTGTTATTTATACATAAAGATTCATGTGTACTGTATTTTCATTCTTGCACATTCATGCATACATCTATTTAAGCAAAATATATCAACATTATTTGTTTCTATTAAATCCATTTAATAGTTTACTTCTTTAATATAAATATAATATAACATTATTGTTTAGTGTTTTGAAAGAGTTGATTTTATGATTTCATTATTAACTATGCCTTTGCTTGTTTTATAACAATCATCTATATTTCACTTAACATTTTTCATTTGAATTTTACTTTGTGACATTTAATTTGGACCATGTTTACTGATACATTTACATGGAATTTTCTTCTTTAGAATCACAACAAAACTGATTCTCAGTCTTCTTCACATTTAAAGTTTGGAGATGTTTTGGTTGTCAGCAACTGTGTGTGTTCTGAGTGACATGCTATGCTACTTTCCTAATCCTTTTCATGACCTTGATTATTTTAGCATAGTTAGAATTTATAATATTATTTGGAAAGACACTATTTTCTATTTAATGAAACTCCATCATTTTCCTAAATTAAAACATACAATTTTATTCATGTGTGTCTGTGTGTGTATTTTTCTGGGATGAGTGTTCAAAAGTTTTATCAGATTCCTAAGGGATTATTTAAAAATATTAAGAAAGAGAAGTTAAATGTCTTTTACTGAAAGTTATACTAGAAGCTTTCAATAGCTAGCTATTTAGAATCTAAAGATCATCTATTTGCTGCTGTTGTTAAGTGTTGTCAAGTTGATTCTGACTTATGGAGCATCTACTAGACCCCATGAATAAATGAAATCAATCTCTGCATCTTGAAATTTTACTATATTGCCAAGTGGTCCCTTTTAGAACACATATGTGAAGAAATAATAACAACTTAACTTTCTAGATCCTTATGGAAAGGGTTCATTTGCCATCAACTTAAAGAAGACCTCTAGTATTAGAAATCATGTTAGAAATTTAGTATCACAGATTAGAGACAAAGTGGCAGTAATATAATTCAGTTGTTGGTAGTTTAGTATGGCTTTTGTGGGCTTAACTGGGAACATAACCATCCTTTGCAATAGTTTTTCTACGGAGAGATAAATGTACTCTGATTTCCAAATAATTGAATACAGATTACTTTTAGTTTTGAAAAGTATATTTAAAACAGTATTGTTATTTTGGAAATAGTTTAGAACCATGTGTCATGCATATAAAGCCAAAAAGGTAGCATTCTCTGTTGTTGTTGTTGTTAAGTGCCATCGAGTCGGTCCAACCCATAGCAACCCTGTACAGGGTTTCCGTGGCTGTAAATCTTTATGGGAGCAGAACGCCTCATCTTTCTCCCATGGAGCGGCTGGTAGTTTCGAACTGCTGGCCTTAAGGTTTGCAGCCCGATTCATAACCACTACGCTACCAGAGCATTCTCTATCACTAAGAAAATAAGTTCCTGGGTGGTGTAAATAGCTAAGAACTCAGCTGGCACCTCAGAAGAAAGGCCTTGCAATTTCTTTCCAAAAGTCAAGGCATTTAATCTCTGTGGAGCACACTTCACTCTGATACATACAGGGCATCATGAGTCAAAGTTCACTCAAGAAACAAGTGGTTTGTTTTTTTTTAATACTGAAAAAAGTCACTAAGACTCTGCTGTGATACTGCAGGATAAACACTGGACTACAAGGTCAGTTTGAACCACAAGGCCCATGGTTCAAACTCACCAGCTGCTCCTTTGAAGTCCTATACAGGGTCTCTTTGAGTCAGAACTGACTCAATCAATGTCACTTAATGAGGAGGAAAGACAGGTTCAGTTACATTTATTTTCTAATTAATTAAATAATTGCACTCTTTTCTTGACAGTTCTGTGGATCCCTTAATCCAATTTGAATTTCAAGTGGTTTTAGTACAATCATCCTTTAAACTGGCGATTGTCTTGCCAAGTCTTGAGAAAATAAAAGAAGCAAAAGCCAACAGTAATCACCAGGAGGACCTGGAGGTAAGATGCTTCTGCCTTTAATCATGAGGAAGAATGGTTATACATCACAGTGATCCCCTGCTAGGGAATTTCTCTTGGCAGCTAATAAATTTTGTTGTCTTCGCCATCACATTCCTTAGATATAATGGATGGAATTTACTAGTATGTGCAGCAAAGAAGAAGATAGGAGAGAGAAAGGCAGAAGTAGCAAGAGTCCACAGTAAGATCAGCAACATTGTGGTCTCTTCTATCTCAGCACTGCTACACAACACACTTAACCCATAAGCTGGAGAAGCAATTCAAGGCATATGATACTAGGGTGAGGACTCATTTCCTTGTCTCAGTTTATGAGGAATTTAGGACACCAAAATACAAAATAATATACTTTCAGTAAAATTTAATCAAAGTTGTGTGACTGGCTGATAGTATAACTATTTTTTGTTTGTTTCAGACGTTATACCAAAATGTTTTTAATATATTTGAGGACACTCTTCTGATCTTAGTGTCGAAAGATCTCTATAAACTACAGATCTTAAAGGTAAACTAGATAGTTTTGAGAGAGGCCATATCTTTTCAGCTTGTGAATAAAGGAAAAATAAGCATTTGATTTGACATTTTGATATGACATTTTCATGTCATAGATGTAAAGATTTTAATATGCAAATGTATATAATTTATTATGTTTTACTTATTTCCCATTTGCCATATTTATGTTGCTGTTGTTAACTGACATTGAGTTTGTTCTGAATCATAACGACTCTGTATAGGGTGAGTTTGAACCATCGAACTTGTGGATCAAACCAACCTTATGGTCCAGGATCTTTCAAATATCTGGTGGCTGAAATTTTTTTCACTCTTCTAGGTCATCCAGGGAGTGAGATTACCTCCCTCCTATACTTCCCCACCCCCACAAAAAGTGACTTCCCTTCATTTTAATTACAGAGACATCTTAAGAATTCAGTTTAGGGTCACGGTTTCAATAGCCATTTGAGAAAACAAGTATGCAATATAAGGGTGGACACAGTATGGAGTAGCAGAGAATACTAGGATAATTGGCTTCAACTACTTTCAAGTCCACTTAACAATGAACCATACTGTGACTATGGTCTACATGCATGTCTCCCCCACCCCACCCCCCAAAAAAATTGGGGAACTAGGTAGTCCTATGAACATTCTATCTATAGATGCTATAGTATGAGAGGAAGGACTAACTGCTCAAAACTTTATTGTTCATATCACAGACCTTACTGCTTTTCAACTGTACTAGTCAGGAAGAGGAGACTGCTCAGGATGTCTTCAAATACTTCAATTTTGCCTTTCTAAAACAATGGCATCAGGGGCCAGGGTCCTGGAAATATTGGGAAAGCAAATTCTATCAGGAATATCCATGGAAGCTCTCTAGTTCATGCATTATGAAAATCATAAAATACATCCAAGTAAAGAATCAAAATTAGTATCTATGAAAGCATGAGGAAGGTGAAGGAAAACAAAGTACAGTGTAACCTGTCAGAGCCTACACTTGAAGGGATTGCCTTGTTTTTCTGGGTCTCAACAGATTTCCATCTTTGACAGATGCAGTCTTACCACATTTTTATACTCTCCATTAATGGAAATTATTTTAAAGTTTTCCTACTCTGACATGTTTCCACTTTACACAGGTTCTGTCTTTTGTAGATTTTACTGTATCGTGAACTCCTTTGGGCCTAATTTGAGCCATGTTTGTGTGTATGTGTGTGCATGGTCCTTGGGTGGCACAAGTGGTCGCTATTAATAGCTTCCACTTATTGAACATTTATTCCATGTCAGGCTCTAAACAGAATAGTTTATATGTGGGTTAGCTCATTTAACCCTTAAAATAACTCAATAGGAAATTTATTATTATAGCTCCCAGTTTCAGATCAGGAAATGGAAGTAGAGAGAGGATCAATAATAGGCCGAAGCTAATGTGTGAAGGAACCACCCTAACTTGGAATCCTATAGCTTAACTATTGTGTTCCCTTACTTACCATCTCTAAAATCTCTCCTGATCTTCCATAGAGCCAAAGACTCAATCCTGGAAGGAGCAGAGCCTGACCCTCTGAGATCTAGAAACAATTCTGCCCTAGAGAATAGGATTCAGAATACTTATCTATGATGGAAACAGACTAAATTACCAACCACTTGTATAAACACTATGGTCCCAAACAGACTGACGTAAAACATATACTAATGTGGATTGGAACAAGAGGCTTATGCAATATCCTTCCTTTCCAAAGGCTGTAAATATGACCTTGCAATTGAGGATATACAAAAAAGAAATATAAACTAATAAATAAACAGCAAAACAGATTCAAATAAAAATTACCAAGAGCTTAGTAACTAAAATATCAACTATGATGTATCCAAGAACCATGAGCAGGAAAATTTCTGACTGGTAACTTTGCAAAGGAAATCCTAGAGAAGGATGGTATTTTAGAATCAGACAACGTTTCAATTTTCTTTTAAAGCTAAAAATGAAATTCTATGATTTAAAGGAGAAAATAGTACACATTTTGAAAGTAAAAGACAAAGAAACTTCTGAAAATCATATAATTACCCAATGCTAGGATTTTTTGATACCTGAAAAATTCACTGCCATCATGGAAATGAATAAATATTTGCTGAATAATATTAAATTAAATGAAAGCCATGCATATTTATAGTAAACATGGCCCTGCTTGGTACCCATATTTTAGAGATCAAAGGTTAGTTTTAAAATAATCTGGAATATGTTAGAGAACATGTTGCTGTTTGTTTTTAGGAGCCATCAAGTTGGTACTGCCTCATAGTGACCTTATGCACAGCAGAACGAAACACTGCCCAATCCTGGGCCAACCTCACTATTGTTGCCACACTTGAGTCCATAGATGCTGCCACTTGGCCAATCCAACTCATTGGGGTTCTTCCTCTTTTTCTCTGAACCTCCACCTTACCAAACATGATATCCTTCTCCAGCGACTGGTCCCTCCTGACAATATGTCTGAAGTAGAGAGACAAAGTTTGGCATCCTGGCCACCAAGGAGCACTCTGGTTGCAATTCTTCCAAAACAGATCTGGTGGTTCTTTTGGCAGCCCATGGCACTTTCATATTCTCCTCCTACACAATAACTCAAATGCATCAATTCTACAGTTTTCCTTATTTACTGTCCAGCTATCACATGCATATGAGGTTATTGAAAATATCATGGCTTGGGTCAGGGCACCTTAGGTTTCAAGCTGACATCTTTGCTCTTCAACACTTTAAAGTGGTCTTGTGCAGCAGATTTGCCTAATGCAATACACTGATTTCTTGACTGCTGCTTCCATGAGTGTTGACAGTTGATTCAAGAAGAAGGAAGTCCTTGACAACTTCAATCTTTTCTCCATTGATAAGAATGTTGTTTATTGGTCCAGTGGTGAGAATTTTTGTTTTCTTTACATTGAGATGCAATCCATACCAAAGGCTGTGCTCTTTGATCTTCATCAGTAAATATTTTAACTCCTCTTCAATTTCAACAAGCAAGGTTGTATCATCTGCATATCGCAGGTTGTTAATGAATCTTCCTCCAATCCTGATGCCATGTTTTTCTTCACAGAACCCAGCTTCTCAACTTATTTGCTCAGCATACAGAGTGAATAAGTATGGTGAAAGAATACAACCCTGTCATACACCTTTCTTAATTTTAAACCATTCAGTGTTCCCATGTTCTATTCGAACAACTGCTTCCTGGTCCAAGTACAGATTCATCATGAGCACAATTAAGTGTTCCGGAATACTCATACTTCCCAATGTTGTCCATAGCTTGTCATGATCCACACAATCAAAAGCCTTTGCATAGTCAATAAAGCACAGGTAAATATCTTTCTGATTATTCTCTGCTTTCAGCCAAGATCCTTCGGACATCAGCAATGATATGCCTCATTCCACAGCCTCTTCTGAATCCAGCTTGAACCTCTGGAAGTTCCCCGTCAATGTATGCTTGCAGTCATTTCTGTATTACCTTTAGTAAAACTTTACTCACATAGGATATCAAAGAGATTGTCCGATGATTTCCGCATTCCATTGGGTCACCTATCTTTGGAATGGGCACAAATATGGATCTCTTCCAATCAGTCCACCAGATAGTTATCTTCCAGATTTTTTGGCATAAATGAGTAAGTGCCTCCTGTGTCATATCACTTTCTTGAAAGTGCTGTTGTTATGAACTGTTTAATCTATTCTGACTCATAGCGACCTTATGACCCAACAACAACTACCTGGTCTTGTGTCATCCTCACCATTGTTGCTATGTTTGCACCCATTGCTACCATTACTGTGTCAACCTATCTCATTGGGGTCTTCTTCCATTTTCCTGACCCTCAACTTTATCAGGCAAGGACCTCTAGTAGCGTAGTGGTTACAAATAGGGCTGCGAACCTTAAGGTCAGCAGTTTGAAACTACCAGCTGTTCTGCAGGAGAAAGATGAGGCTCTCTGCTCCCATAAAGATTTACAGCTTCGGAAACCCTGTGGATTCATAGGGTCGCTATGAATCGGAACCCACTCCATGGCACATCACCACCACCACCACCACTTTATCAGGCATGATGTCCTTCTCCAGGATCTGTTCTAACAATGTGTTTAAAGTACAATAGATTAAGTCACACCATTCTCGCTTTTAAGGAGCATTCTGATTGCACTTCTTCCAGATTTGTTTGTTCTTCTGTCAGTTCATGGTATTTTCCATACTCTTTGCTAGCAAAATAATTCGAATGCATCAATTCTGTTACAGTCTCCCTCATTCATTTCACATGCATATGAAGTGATTGAAAACATCGTGGCTTTGGTCAGGTGCACCTTAGTACTCAAAATGACATCTTGCTCTTTAGCACTTTAAAGAGATCTTGCGCAACAGATTTGCCTAACACAACATATCACATGGTTTCTTGACTGCTGCTTCCATGCTCGTTGATTGTAAATCCAAGCAAAATGAAATATTTGACAGTGTCAATATTTTCTCCATATATCATGAAGTTATTTATTCGTTCACTTGTGAGGATTGTGGCTTAAATTGAAGTACACCCCATGCCAAAGTCTGTAGTCTTTGATCTTCATTTCCACTATGGCAGTGACTTGATCAGGTATCCTAAAAAAGCCTTTGCAAATTCACCAGTCAGAAATTTTCTTGATCATGGTTCTTAGAAACATCATTGGAGACATTTCACTTAGATAGTTCTTCATAATTTATATTCAAAAAGTATTACAAGTTTCTTTACTTCCACAAGCAGGATTGTGTCATCTGCATATTGCAGATTGTTAATGATTCTTCCTCTAACCCTGGTGCTATGTTCTTCATATAATCCAGTTTCTCAGATTGTTTGCTCTACACACAGACTGAATAAACATAGTGAAAGGGCATACAGTTCTTGATTTTAAATCATTCAGCAAACCCTTGTTCTGTTTTAATGACTGCTTCTTGGTCTATGTACAGGTTTCTCATGAGCACAATTAAGTGTTCTGGAATACCCATTCTTCACAGTGTTATCTACAGTTTGTTATGATCCACATAGTCAAATGCTTTAGTACAGTTAATAATAAGCACAAGTAAACATCTTTCTGCTATTCTTTGCTTTCAGCCAAGATCCATCTAACATCAGCAATGATATCCCTTGTTATACAGCCCCCCTTGAATTCAGCTTGAATTTCTAGCAGATCTCTGTCAATGTATGATTGCAACTGTTTTTAAATTACCTTCAGCAAAATTTTACTTACATGTGGTATTAGAGATATGGTTCAGTGATTTTGACATCTTATTGGTTCACCTTTTTTTTGGAATGAGCACAAATATGGATCTTTTCTAAAAGGTCGACCAAATTTCTTGGCAAAGACAAGTGAGTGCCTTCAGTGATGCATCAGTTTGTTAAAACATTTCAACTTGGTCAATACCATAGAGTCAATACTGACTCATAGAGATCTTACGAAAAACAGAACGAAACACTGCCTAGTCCTGCACCAACCTCACAATCATTGCTATGCTTGAGCTCATTGTTGCAGCTACTGGGTCAATCTATCTTGTTAAGGGATTTCTTCATTTTTGCTGACCCTCCACTTTGCCAAACACAATGTCCTTCTCCAGGGACTGGTCCCTCCTGATAATATGTTCAAAGTATTAGAGACAAAGTCTGGCCATCCTGGCTTCTAAAGGAACTTTCTGGCTGTACTTCTTCCAACACCGATTTGTTCTTTTGGCAGTTCATGGTACTTTTAATATTCTCTTCCAGCACCATAATTCAAATGCATCAATTCTATTGTCTTCTTTATTCACTGTCCAACTTTCACACGCATATGAGGTTATTGAAAATAACCTTGGTTCAGGCACACCTTAGTCCTCAAACTGATATCTTTGCTCTTGAACGATTTAAAGAGGTCTTGTACAGCAGATTTGCCTAATGCAACACATTATTTGACTTTTTAGCTGCTGCTTCCATCCATGAATGTTGATGGTTGATCCACCCAAAGTGAAATCTTTGACAACTTCAATCTTTTCTCCATTTATCTTGATGTTATTTATTGGTCTAGTGGTGAGGATTTTTGTTATTTCATCAATTCTTGGAACCTCAGTCTTCACCAATGCCTTCAGGGCAGCTTGGACTTATTGCTTTAATACCATAAGTTCTGTATTTCTTTCATCTTGTTTTGATATTTCTTGCATAATTCAATAGTTTGCCCATGTTTTCTTGTTAAGTGTTGTCAAATTGGTTTCAACTCACAGAAATCCTATACAGCATTTCCCAGAAGCTGCTGGTGAATTTGAACTGCCAAGCTTCAAGTTCAAACTGCCCTTCGGTCGAGTGCTTGTCCTACAACACCATAATACCAGGACTCCAATTTTGCCCATACATGCCTTTAATATTACCAGCTGAGGCTTCAGTTTTTTCATCAGTTCTTTCACCCTGAGAAATGCTGTATATATTCTTCCATTTTGGTTTTCTGTCTCCAGGTCTTTGTACATTTCATTATAACATTTGACTTTTGAGTTATAACATTTGAATTGCCCTTTGAAATTTTCTGTTCAACTCCTTTACTTCATCATTTCATCCAGTTGCTTTAGTTTATCTATGTAAAAAGAAAGTTTCAGAGTCTCTTCTAACATCCATTTTGGCATTTTCTGTTTTTAAGACTTTTTGCTTTCTTCGTGTATGATGTTCTTTATTGTCATTCTACAACTCTTCTGGACTTTGGTCATTTGTATCTAATATATCAAATCTGTTTTTAAGCTGGTCTCTAAATTCAGGTGGGATATACTTAAGATCAT
This sequence comes from Chrysochloris asiatica, assembly GCF_000296735.1. NCBI lineage: Eukaryota > Metazoa > Chordata > Mammalia > Afrosoricida > Chrysochloridae > Chrysochloris > Chrysochloris asiatica. Next base: position 5,061,689 of record NW_006408725.1, read on the forward strand.
ATTTTGACACATGTGAATTTGTTTTAATTTTTTTCAGCTTCATCCTGAACTTGTAGATGAGCATTTTTTGGTCCCTGGATTTGTTTTTGCTGATGATATTGAGCTTCTCCATCATCTCTTCCACAGATTTAGTCAGTTTGCTTACTGTGTATTCTGTCTGAGAAGGCATTTGCAATGAATAAGCTATTGGTCTTGCAAAATTGTCTCACGTGATTTTCAGTATCATTTCTATCACCAAGGTCGTATTTTCCAACTACGGATCCTTCCTCTTTGTTTCTAGCCTTCACATGCCAATTACCAGTAATTATCAATGCATCTTGAGTGCATGTTTGATCAATTTCAGATTGAATAATTTGGTAGAATTACTCAGTTTAATCATCAGTGACTTTAGTGGCTGGTAAATTTGAATAACAGTGGTATTAACTGGACTTCCTTGTAAGTATTTGGATAATATCCTGCCACAGACAGCATTTGTACTTCAAATAGATCTTCTGTTTTTGACCATGAATGTGTCTTCATTCCTCTTCAATTTGTCATCCCTATATAGGAAATCCTATGACTGTCTGATTGAAAATAGCCAATACCAATCCATTTCAACTCACGAATGCCTAGGATATTGATCTCTATGTATTCCATTTTATTTTTTTACTACATCCAATTTTCCTATATTCATACTTTGTGTATTCCATGTTCTGATTTTTAATGAATGCTTGCAGTTGTTCTCATTTTGAATTTTGCCCCTTCAGCAAATGAAGGTACTGAAAGTTTTATTCCATCTACATCATTAAGGACAATTCTACTTGGAGGAGGCAGCTTTTCCCCAGCCATGTTATTAGTACCTTCCAACTGAGGCTCATCTTAAGGCACTATACCAGACAATTTTCCACTGTTCTTCATAAGGTTTTCAGTAACTGAACATTCAGAAGTGGTCATCTAGAATCACAACATCACACAAGCCAACACAGTATGACAAAGTGACAGAGAACCAGTGGGTGGCTAGTAAACATAGGGACCCCTAAGTAAATTAAGTTGGAGTCTTTGGGAAATGGAAATATCATCATTCTAGGATAAGCCTTGTGTCTTTAACAGGAAATTATTGTGTGGATGGGTGAAGACAGTTCTTACATGCAGAAAAGAATTATGGTGATCATAAGCAAAGTGCTCAGCGTTGCATCCCGGAAAGCCAAGTCATATGTAAGTTATAAAGTACAATCATGTCACCTGATTTCAATTCTTTAATGTTGCTTTCTAAGTCTTGTAACTTGAGTGTGCTAGATGCCTGCTCTGTATTGTTGTGCTGATAAGCTGGGGTGTCACAAAGGAATCAGTGTCCTGCATAATTTTATGTCAATCAGAGAAGTGTTCTCAAGACTAAGTAAAACACATTATGGTTTGCACAAGCATAATGTTATTTGTAAGTATGTAATTTTTGACATTTTCCATTTCCTAAGCTATACTTTCAAAGTGTTTATTTTAAAGTCTTGTAATGCATCAATACTTTCATGGTAAAACACGGTAGATAGAGATTGAGAAGAAGTCTTCCTTTACTACCTTCCTCACGTCAGTGCCCCTGCTAGCCGTGCAGTGTGATGTGTGTCCTGCCAAACTTCTTTCAGTGTACACACCCCACACAGATACCCACACTGACTCAGAATTCTTTTACTTGTCTTTCTTACTAAAATTACATCACATTTCTATATACTTCTTCAATTTGATTTTTTCTCTGGACAAAAGTCTTACCAATATTCTCTTGTCAATATATAAACATTTATTTCACCCATTTAACCATAGTTTTAGGTTAAAAACTGTTCAGCTGATAGACATGATGGCATATTTTAGCTTTTTCCTATTTCAGATAATATAAAAATGGACATCTTTCTGCAAGTATGTAAGTCCATTCTTAAAAAACCAACAACACTTAGAAAGATAATGGTCAATAGTCTTTCAGGACATCAAGACGAACCGACACAGCATAGTCCACAAAGAAAATGGTCAACATCCTACTTTGGTGGGTTGTTGTTGTTGTGTGCCATGGAGTTAGTTCCGACTCATAGCGACCGTGTACAGGGTTTCCAAGGCTGTAAATCTTTACGGTAGCTACTAGAATTTTTAAAAGTTTGTGCATGGCTATTTAAGGACTCCTGTTATGGTGCTGCGGGTTAGTGTGCTGGACTGCAAGGTCGATTTGAACCACAAGGTCAGCAGTTCAAGCTCACCAACTGCTCCTCGGAAACCCTCTACAGAGTCACTATGAGTCAGAACCAACTTGACAGCACTTAACAACAAGAACATCTAAGGTGAAGCTATTGGTTTCTTCCTGTCCAGAGCAAAGAATAGTAAAGAAAATTAAAGACATAGAGACACATAGTCCAAAGGACAATTGGATCATGTTAACCTCAGCCTCTATAACCCAGAGACGAAAAGAACTAGATGGTATTTAGTAGCTGCAAACCTTAAGGTCAGCAGTTCGAAACTACCAGCCGCTCCACGGGAGAAAGATGAAGCTTTCTACTCCCGTAAAGATTTACACCCTTGGAAACCCTGTACAGGGTCGCTATGGGTTGGAACCGACTCGATGGCACTTAACAACAACAACAACAACTCTTGGTGTGGTGCTGTGGCCTAATGCGTCAGACTGCAAAGTCATTTGAACTGCAAAGTCAGTGGCTGAAGCTCACCAGCTGCTTCTTGGAAACCCTATACAGGGTCGCTATGGGTTGGAATTGACTCAACGGCACTTAACAACAACAACTGACTTCTCTTAAGGAGCTCTGGTAGTGTAGTGGTTACAAATCAGGTTACTAACCTCAGGGTCAGCAGTTCGAAACTACCAGCTGTTCCGTGGGAGAAAGATGAGGCGTTCTGCTCCCATAAAGATTTACAGCCTTGGAAACCCTGTACAGGGTCGCAAAGAATCGGGACTGAATCCATGGCACATAGCCACCACCACCACTACTGACTTCTCTGAGAAGAACAATAAAGTGGAAGAAAATGTGAGACAAAATTAAAAATCATTAAAACTCCAGACTTACTGGTTAGATAAAGACTGGTGAAATTGCCAGTGGGAAGGTTCAAACTGCCAAACAGCAGCTGAGCATTTGCCCAACAAGCAACCAAGACTCTGATCAGCCTCAGAATACACCGTAAGTTTTACTCTTTAAAAAAAAAAAAATCAGCTTTGGAACACAGGTATAATTTATTTATAATCCATGATTTTTTTTATAGCATGCTGATCACCTATTAATCAAATGAAGTCCAAATGGAAGGCCGAGAGATTGGTCTAAATCATCCGATTCTTTTGCCTGAGAAGGCAGTCTAAAAACGGCTTGGAATGTCCATTCAAGTGTCTATAAAGTTCATCATAGCAATCTTTGTAAGTAAGGTCTGAGATTGAGTGTAGTTCATCCCTGTAGCCTGCTTTCTGCACAGGATCTAACACAAATACACTCAGCAAATATTTGATGTCAACTGTCTGACTACATGAGGAACCCTGATGGCACAGTGGTTAAAGTACTTGACTGCTATCCAAAAGGTCAGTGGTTAGAATCTACCAGTTGCTCTACAGGAAACAAATGGGACATCTTTGAAACCCCTATTGACTAAAGAGCAGTGGGTTGGGTTGGGTTTCATTTGACAGGGCCTATTCATTTTCTTCTCTCTGAATATAAATTTTCAAGTAAGTTTCACTCAGGCAGCAACAAGATATTTCTTTGTTCCTTCTCCTTCTTTGCCTTTTCCTATCTTCTCTTTCCATTGCTGTAGCAAAATTTATTCTCTTCTACATTTGGCCAATAAGTGTGTATGTGCATGTGTAGCATGTGTAGCATGTGTAGCAGAAGACGCTCATAAGTTGTTAACTGAAGGTTGCTGATACTGTTAGCCTGTCGAGTTGGTTCTGACTCATAGTGACCCTGTATAGGTTTTCCAAGGAGTGGTTGGTGAGTGTGAACTGCCAACCTTGTGGTTCAAACCAACCTTGTGGTCCAGTGCATTATCCCACAATGACGGTATCTAGCTATAACTGAAATTTATGGGAGAAACTAAGTTGAATAACCTTACTCTGTTCTGCAATGTTCATACATACCACCAGGTGGAAGCACATCAGTATTTTCCAGAACATTGACATTTTGACAAGGAGAGCTCATAGTCTTGAAAGTTCATCAATCATCATAGTCATAGAAGCATAAAACTTTATAGATTAACTTTTTCTTTAGAACAATGTCTAATGATGTTTAAGTCAATGAAATTAATGAGACCAAATATATAGAATAAAACAACCAAATAGTAAACTTTGTTAATAAATGCTATTATAAAGCTGAACTTCCCAATGTCCAGGCATGTATATATCTGACACACTGTAGTTAATCAATGAAGTTTTTTTTATATATCCTTATCTAACTAAATACAACCATTCTATTCTCCATTACTCTGGACAAAGACTTTCTTCTTTGTAAATACTCTAGGTCTTCCAGAGTCTCAGAAAGCCTTGTCATTTTAAAACTCCTACTATTTGTATTCTGTCAGATATATTTTTGAAAGCATTAATTCTCCCCTCATAACCATTACACCTACCCATCAAGGTGAGAAAACTCTTATACTCAGACTTTGTAATCCATCCAATTAGATGCTTGCATTTTCAGTAAAGAAATGTGAGCTAAATATGTCATCTTACAGCATTGAAAGGAAGAAATTTTTTTCTAGGTTTATTCATTTGGGACACAAGAGTTTAGAAGATGGGTGGAGAATTCTAAGCAAATCTAGCAGATTGCCTACATGTACTTATTTTATTTCCTTCTGAAATCCTCACAGAATGATGGCAATGAAATATTTTAAAAGTAAAAGTCCACAGAAGCAAAGAAAATTAGTGAAGATGTTTTTAATGGGCTAGCAAGATCTGGAGGACAGATTCCAGTTGGTTCCAATTCATGGTGACACATGTGGGACAAAATATCACTGACCTCCATGGGATTTTCAATAACTGATTTTGGGAAGTAATTACCAGGTTTTTCTTTTGAGATGCCCTCTCTAAATAGTTTCAAATAGTTAGAAGTCACACATTTTAGTTGTTTGCACTACCAAAGGACTTCAGAAAGACGGCAGTAACTGATAAAGGCTGATTGGCAGGGACATATGAACAGTGGGTAGGGACAAATGGAGGCAATGTGCCCTTCAGAGGCCTGGAGAGGCTGGTGCTGTGAAAGCTCAAGTAATGTTGCAGGTGAGAGTCAGAAAAGGATGAAAGAATATGCATGAATTGATACATTTAATTGAAAGTTTATATAGAAGAATCTGTGTTGTTTCTCATCCCCCTTCTTGATGGTTGTTGTTAAATACAATAAACTCATAGTGACCGTTTTTAGAGTTTCCGAGGAGAAGTTGGTAGATTTGAACTGCTGACCTTGTGGTTTGCAGTCCAGTGCTACAGTGTCACACACATAACATATTCCATTTGGAAGGTTCCATTGGAAGGCAAAATTAGAAGATTTCTTTCCTCAAAAGAATTGTAAGTCCTTGAAGAAAGACTCATAAATGCCATTATTCTAATATAGTGCAGTGTGATAGTGCCTCCCCACCTAACGACCAAAAAACAAGGTCTACCAGTTTCCAAACTTTGTGCACACATAAAATATCATCAAAGAGCATTCTTAATAAGAATAGACAGCCAAAAGTTTCCAGACATTTGAGAACATTCTTTGTAATAAAGATACAAACCAAAGTAAATAGGAATAAGGTGTCTATTAAAAATAGAGAGAAGCATGAAGATATGGACTGAGTTCAATCATGTTCCACAGTGTCCTGTTGACATGGATATGAGAAAGATAAAAGGAAGGACTGGTTGGTCCAAAGTGTGGTGAGACCTTGGGATTCCTAAGCCCATGGACAAGAACCTAGCCATGGAGGGCTAGAGTTGAGAGTGAAATGTCCAGCTGATATGAAATGAGAGGAGATGCACAAGAATGTCCAAACTTTCAGATAATACCCATTTGACGTAGTTTTGATAGTTTGATGATCAGAACTGGACTGTTGTTGTTGTTGTTGTGTGCTGTAGAGTCAGTTCCGACTCATAGCGACCCTGCACAGGGTTTCCAAGGCTGTAAATCTTTACAGGAGCAGAAAGTCTCATCTTTCTCCTGCAGAACAGCTTGTAGTTTCGAACTGCTGACCTTAAGGTTCACAGCCCAATTTGTAACCACTACACTAGAGAAAGATAATGAAACTTGATAGAAGAAACAAGTAAAAATTGCTAAAATTTGAGAACTTGACCTACACTTATGGATGTTGTTGTTGTTGTTAGGTGCCATTGAGTTGGAACAGACTCATAGCAACCCTATGCACTGCAGAATGAAACAATGGCCAATTCTGGGCCAAGCTCACTACTGTTGCCACACTTGGAGTCCAGCGATGCTGCCACCTGGCCAATCCATCTCGTTGGGGGTCTTCCTCTTTTTCTCTGAACCTCCATCTTACCAAGCATGATATCCTTCTCCAAATTGAAAATGAAATGGCAAATTGAAAAGGAATGGTGTTGCAGTCATCATCAAAAAGAACATATCCAGATCAGTCATGAGGTACAATGCTGTATGTGATAGGATAATATCCATGTGCCTACAGGGAAGCCCAGTTAATACCACTATTACTTATGGATGTAGTAGCTCAAAATACCAACTGAGAAGGAAGAAGTCTTCACATCAAGGATCAAACAAATCCCCTCAGTACACAGGGTTGATAGGGATAGGCAACTTACACATTAGCTACCAAAATGGGGGGTGCTATAAAGGCATGAAGTGGCTGGTGTACAAGTTTTCATGAGGGAGTTTAGTTTCAGAGTGTTCAAGGGAAGGTAGAATCCCCACTGACTAGTTTTCATCTTGTCTAGATGGGTCTGGTGAAAGAATATAAGGATAAGATTCTTATGATTCAATAGTGAGTAATTGTTATTATGACTAATTGCAATTGTCATAACTGTAAAGGTAGTTTTGTAACATAAGGGAGGAGCAGTTAATCTTACATTTCAGAAACAAAGGACCCTAGGACCATCAAGGAAGAAGAGCATGATCAGAATGTGGGACCCTATCCAGAGAAGCTGCCACACCATAGATGGAGGCAAAGATGATATGGAGAGATAGAGCAGTTGAGTATTCCAGGCTCGTGGAAAGAGAAAGGCTGTGTGATAGTGGCCAGGAGGCAGGCTTGCAGTATGTGCCCTTGGGTTGTCTAAATGACTATATATTCCTGAGTATTTTTTGTGTATGTCAAAAAACAAAACAACAACAAAAAGAAACAAAGGTAATAGAAGCAAATACTGCTGAATGGTGATGCATGTAGGGGATTGTAATCATTGCAATGAAATGAAATACAATAGGATGCATACAAAGCCAATGTTCTCCCACGTAAACTATCACTAAATTCACAATAAAAGATTTTAAAAGAAAGAAAGAGTACATGAGCGGACATCTAAGGTGCAGCAATTGGTCTTATGTGCAGAAGAAAGAAGAGTGATGAGGCTCAAAGATGCTTGGAATCAATTAGTCCTATGGACTAATGTGAACATCAATCTCCATGTCTCTGAGATCAGAAGAACCAGATGTGCCCAGCTACCACCATCAACTGCTCTGAAAGGGATCACATTCAAAGATCCCAGATAGAGCAACAGAATATATGGAACAAAACTCAAAAGTATTTAAAAAAAAAAAAAAAGCCAGTCTTACTGGTCAGAAAGAGACTGGAAGAACCTGAGACTATAGCCCTCAACTGCCTTCAGGTCTGGAAAGAAACTGACCCTCAAGGCCCAACTTTCCAGGCAGTACATAGATATATAGCAGGGACACAAAAGGGCAACATATTCCTAAAGACAAAGTTGAGAAGGGATGGGAAGGAAGGTGGGATGGAAATAGGAATTATAGTGGGAAAGTGGGATAACTGTTGTTTCACGGAGGGGATTGCAAACATTGAGCTGAAACAAAGTGTATGATTTGTTCAATGTAAAAATGATAGTCTTGTCTGTAAACCTTTGCTCAATTCACAATAAAAAGTTTTTTAAAAAGAAAAAAATAGAGAGAAGCAATATCCAAAGCAATCTATAGATATAATGCAATCTCAATCAAGGTTTCAACAACATTGTTTAAAGAGAAGGAGAAACTAATCGCCAATTTTATATGGAAATGAAAGAAACCCCAGAAAAGTAAAACATTACTGAACAATAAAACAAAGTAGCAGGCCTCTCACTTCCTGATATCAAAACTTACTACACAACCACAAGATTCAAACGGCATGTACAATGAAAGTACAGTGAAAGACACATAGATCAATGGAACAGAATTGAGAACCCAGAAGTAAATCCATCCACCTATATCCAATTGATCTTTTAGAAAGGACTGACATACAGTAAACGAGGGAATAAATAAAACAAAGGGTGCTGGCAAAACTGAAAATCCTTTTGCAGAAGAATGAAATAAGATACATATCTCCCACCATATACAAAAAAAATGAACTCAACATGGACTAAAGACCTAAATGCAAAACCTAGAACTATAAAGGTCATCAGTGAAAAAATAGAGACAAATTTAGGTGCTATGATTCATGGCATAGATACAATATCAAACATAACCAAAAACACACAAACAGCAGAAGACAAATAGGTGACTGGGGCCCCCAAAATGTAGACACCTGTGCATCAAGAGATTTCACCAAGAGTAAAAAGGGAAGCCATAGACTTGGGGGAAAAAAAATGGGGATCACTGTCTAAAATTCATGGAGCATTTCAACAATTCAGTAAGAAGAAGACAAAAAATCCAATTAAAAAATGGGCAAAGGACATGAACAGACATTTCACCAAAGAAGACATTTGGTGGTTAGGTGCCGTGGAATCGGTTCCAACTCATAATGACCGTGTACAGGGTTTCTGAGGCTGTAAATCTGTACGGGAGCAGAAAGCCTCATCTTTCTCCCATGGAACAGCTGGTAGTTTTGAACTGCTGAGCTTGCAGTTTGCAGCCCGATTAGGCACCCAAAAAAACATAAGAAGAAACAATGAAGATCATTAGCCATTGCCATTGTTGTTAAGTGCTGGTGAGTCAGTTTTCACTGAAAGCGACCCTGTTCAAGGAATGGCTGGTAGCCATTGTTGTTATTGCTGTTGCTGTTAAACTGCTATAAATTCCAACTCGTAGTGACCCTGTATAGGGTTTCCAAGGAGCAGTGGGTGTTTTGAACTGCCAACCTTGCAGCGCCACACCACATTAGCCATTAGAAAGATACAAATCATTTTGTGGTTGTTAAGTGCCTTGGAGTAGGTTCTGACTCATGTTGCTGTTCAGTACTGTCCAGTAATTTCAACTCAGAGTGACCCTATATAGGTTTTCCAAGGAGTAGCTAGTAGGTTTAAAATGTAGACCTTGTGGTTAATATAGTCCAATATATAGTGACCCTGAATAGGGTTTCCAAGGAGTGGCTGGTGGATTTGAACCACCAACCTCATGGTTAGCGGTCCAGTGCTTATCCTACAGTGCCACACCATGATTCCAGATATCATCTTACTATACCATTAATAGTAAAGTTAAAAAAAAAAAATGTGAGAGAGGGTGTGGAAAGTATGGGACCCTCCTACACTGCCAATGGAACTGTAAAATGATGCAAATTCTGTGGAAAATGGCCTTGAAGTTTTTCAGAAAGTTGGAAGTAGAAATATCACATAACTCAGCAACCTCTCTACTTGATATATGTTGTTGTTGTTAAGTGCTGTTGAGTCAGTCCCAACTCATAGCAATCCTGTATAGGGTTTCTAAAGAGAGACTGGTGAATTCCCACCTGTGGTTCAAACTGAACTTCAGGTCCTGCGCATTATCCCTTAGCACCACACCAGGACTCCACTTGGCATGTATGCTCAAGAAATAAGAGCCGTGACACAAATAGATATTTGCACGCCATGTCCATTGCAGCATTATTCACAATAGCAAAAAGATGGAGATGCCCATCAGCAGGGGCATGGTTGAGTAAACTTTGGTAAATAAACACAATGGGACATTATGAAACACTGATCAATAATGATGAATCTACAAAACACTAGATTATGTAGGAACTGGAGGACACAATGCTGAGTTAAATTGTAGATTGCAAAGAGGCAGATACTGTATGAGCTCACTACTGTAAAAGCTCCAGAAAAATGTTTCATTCTATAATAAACTTTCTGTGATAGTAACAAGGATTGGGAGGAGAGAGAATTATTCACTGAGTAGAGTGTAGGCATGATGATGGGAAAGGCAGTTAAAAAGAAAAGGAAGGAAAAGAGAAGGAAGTGGGGGAAGGAAATGGTTTCCTTATGGTTTTTGGTCTCTTTATTTCATGTACTAGGAGGGAAACAAAATATATTTATTTTCTCATTAAAAAAAAGAGCTTATACATTATCTTCATTTGAAACATGAAGGCTGGATTACTACATCCACATCTTCTGCAGTGTTATGACCTCTTCATCTTAATAATTGTATTTTCTGTAATAACATGATCTGTATAACAGCAAATTATGATATCCAGAAATGTTTTTGAAAGCTGTATAATAAAGTAAAAATAAAATAAAAATTTAAAACAAGAGATAATTCAGGCTACAGATGAGAAATTAGTTTTAAAAAGAGTGTAGAGAAAACATAATTATAATGCCAAAAAAGAATATAATTAAAATGAGCATTACTTATATGTTAAACAATTTTACTAAGTTATGTCACAATAATGAAAACACTCATGATTGGGTTTCATCTCTTTATGTGAATCTATAAATCAAGCATAAAAACATCAACAGAGCTACTGAACACAATGTAAACACTATGAACTCAACAATGCAAAAATGAAAGCCCAGGAACAGTTTAGTAGTTCCTCAAAAAGTTCAAAGAAATAATTAGTATGTTGTTGTTAGTTGCCAACAAGTGGGTTCCAACTCATAGCAAGCCTAGGTACAACAGAACAAAATACTGCCCAGGCCTGCAACCTTCCTTACAACCTTTGTTAAGCTTGAGCCTATTGCTGCTGCCACTGGGCCAATCCATCTAATTGGGGGTCTTCTTTTTTCTGACCCTCCACTTTACCAAGTGTCCTTCTTCAGGGACTGGTCCCTTCTGATAACATATCTGACAACATGTTTAAAGTATGAAACACAAAATCTCACCATTCTCATTTCTAAGGCGATTCAGGCACTATTTCTCCCAAGGTAGATTTGTTTATTGGTACTTTCAATATTCTTTGCCAACACCATAACTCAAATGTATGGATTCTACTGCATTCTTCTTTATTCATTGTCCAACTTTCACATGCATAGGAGGCTATTGAAAAATACAATGGCATGGTTCAGGCACACCATAGTCATCAAACTGCCTTTGTTGCTCTGTAACACTTTAAAGAGCTCCTGTGCACCCGATTTGCTTAATGCAATACATCCTTTGATTTCTTGACTGATGATGCTCCCATGTTCATTGATTGTGAATCCAAGCAAAATTGAATTCTTTTACAACTTTAATCTTTTTTCCATTTATCATGATGTTATTTATTGGCCCAGTTATGAGGATTTCTGTTTTCTTTACATTGACATGCAATCTATACTAAAGACTTTGATTTTCATCAGTATTTCAAGTCCTCTTTGCTTCCAGCAAGCAAGGTAGTATCATGTGCAGTTTGAAGATTGTTAATAACTCTTTCTCCAGTCCTAATATCATGTTTTTCTTCATGTAATCCAACTTCTCAGATTATTTGCTCAACATACAGATTGAGTAAATATGGTGAAGCAATAAAACCCTTGTGCACAGCTTTCCTGTTTTAAAGTCATTCAGTATCCCTTTGTTCTGAATTGAATATCTGCCTCTTGGTCTAGATACAGATTTCTCATGATCACAATTAAGTGTTCTGGAATATTCATTCTTCCCAGTGTTATACATAGTTTGAATGATTTTGCATTAAAGCACATCAGGTCTTTGCACATTTCATTTTAATACTTTCCTTCATCTTTTCGAGCTGCCCTTTAAAATGTTCACTTCAGTCCTTTTACTTTCTCATTTCTCCCAGTCACTTCAGCTTTTCTACAACCCACAGCCATGTTTTCAGAGTTTCTTCTGATATCCGTTTGGTCTTTTCTTTCTTCTTAATGACCTTTTCTTCCTTTATGGATGATGTTCTTGATGTCATACCACAACTCTTCCGGATTATGGTCATTAGTATCTTAAGGCATGAAATCTGTTTTTGAGATGGTCTCTTATTTCAGGTGGGATACATTGAAGGTCAAATTTTGACTCTCATGGGCTTGTTTTAATTTCCTTCAGCTTTAGCTGGAACTTGCATATGAGTATATAATGGTCTATCCCATTGTTGGCCCCTGACCTTGTTTTGACTGATGATATTGAGCTTCTCCATCATCTCTTTCCACAGATGTAGTCAATGTTATTTATGTATACTTCATCTGGTGATATCTATTTGTATAATTGACTTTTATGTTGTTGAAAAAAGGTATTTGTAATGAACAAGTTATTGAACTTGGAAAATTCTATCACGTGATCTTTAGCATGGTTTCTCTCACCAAAACCATATTTTCTAACTACTGATCCTTCCTCTTTGTTTCCAACTTTCATATTTCAATCATCAGTAATTATCAATGTATGTTTGATCAGTTCCAGACTGAAGAAGTTGTAGAACTCTTCAATTTAATCATCATTGACTTTAGTGGTTGGTACAGAAATCTGGATAATAGTAGTATTAACTGGTCTGCTTTGTATGTGTAGGGATATTATCCTATCATAGATAGCATTGTACTTCAAGCTAGAAATGCTCTTTTTGACAGTGAATGTGACACCATCGCTCTTCAATTTGTCATTTCTGGAATAGTAAACCATATAATTTTCTGACTAAAAATGGCCAACACCAGCCCATTTCAGTACACTAATGCCTAGGATATCAATCTTTATACATTTCATTTAAATTTTGATGACTTCCAATTTTCTTGGATTTGTACTTTGTACATTTCATGTACTGATTATTCACAGATGTTTGTATCTTTTTCTTCCTATTTTGAGGTGTACCATATCAGAAAATGAAGGTCCTGAAAGCTTTGCTCCAATTATATCATTAAGGTCAACTCTACTTTGGGGAAGCAGCTCTTCCCCAGTCATATTTTGAGTGCATTCCAGTGTAAGGGGCTCATCTTCTGGCAGTGTACCTGATAATATTCTAACACTATCCATAGGTGTAAACTATTCAGAAGTGATTTGTCTCTTTCTTTCTAGTCTGTCTTTGTTTGGAAGCACTACTGAAGCCTGTTCACCATAGGTGACTCTGCTGGTATTTATCATACGAGTCACATAGATAGCTTCCAGCCACAGGAACACACAAGCCGCCTTAGTATGACAAACTGATATATGAGTGGTGGGAAATGCAAAGGTAGAAGAATTAAAAATAGTAGTAAAACTGTACTGAGAGACCAAAAGAGACTTACAAAAAATGGAAGAATGTACCATGTTCCTGGATAGGAAGACTGAACATTGTGAAAATGTCAATACTGCCCAAAGCAATTTACACATATAATGCAATCCCAATCCAAATCCCAACAACATTCTTCAAAGAGATGGAAAA
>NW_006408725.1:5078315-5097264 GCF_000296735.1 Chrysochloris asiatica
AATGAATGTAAAACTAATGTTCTCCCATGTAAACTATCACATAATTCACAATAAAACATTTAAGGAAAAAAAAAAAAACAGTACTGAGAGGATTGTTGCAAGGTGGAGGAGTGTAAGTGAGCTAAAACCTAACATGGCACGAATAGATAAACAATGTCTCAAATTGATATCAGAGACAGACTGGAAGTGCTTTGTTTAGAGTTACAGAAATAACTTCTGAAGAAGCAGCTGAAAAACTCAGAAGTGGTTGTTTCTAGAATTTAAATACCTGAAACTATAATTATTGTTAAGATAAGGAATGGGAGAAGCCAGATCTACAAAGGATACCATATGCTTTGTATGGGGGGAAAAAAAGAAAGGGGGAAAAAAATAACAACTAAGAAGAAATACTTAGACTTAAAAGTGTACTTTGAGAAGATACTATTCTCCAGTTTTTAACTCTTTACTTCTTTGCAGGAATACTTGGATATATTTTCTATTAAAGCAGGATCATATTAAATTAAAAGTCCTCGAAATCTAGTGAAGAGCTGTGACTCTGCTTGTCATGCTTCTGAAGGGACTATGCAGGGCAGAATGAGTGGGCATTTGGGTCCATGCAGTTTACTCCACTTTTGGCTTAGTCTAGGTCACACCATAGCTCCTCAAGCGTTGCTATTAGTGAATTAAAATAAGTAGAAATGCAATCTAGACATGGCTTCCTCAACTCTGCTGGAGACACACACCTAGACCGACCCTGTCTAGCAAACAGAATAGACAGAAATTGATAGTAGCTTAATTTACAAAAATATCTGCTAAGAACTTTACATCCAGGCTGCTTTCTGTGGCAGGCCTGGGGAAGGGGAGGCAGGTGCCATGTCGGGCCACAAAGGTGGTAAAAAGAAGCCCCTGAAACAACCCAAAAATCAGAAAGAGGAAATGGATGAGGAAGGCACGGCTTTCAAGCAGAAACAAAAAGAAGGGCAGAAGAAAGTCGAAGAGCTACAAGTGAAGGCCACGGGGAAGGGTCCCTGGTCACCGGTGGAATTAAAAAATCTGGCAAAAAATAAGCTGTTCTTTGTGGCTGTGGCAATGGTAACCCTTGATTCCATTTCTGCTTAAACATGTGAATTCCCTGCTAGGACAGCTCTTGCCACCTAGAGTTAGATTGAAGTGTTGTCTTGGAGCCTATTGTACATTTAAGAATAAACTTTTTAAGGAAAAAAAAAAAAAAAAGAAGAAGAAAAGAAATCCTACAATGGTCTATCTTTTTAGTCCTGTCTTAGCTGTGTGGTCAGTAAACCCAGTCCAGAATCCTGTCAGAGCTGTTCTTCAATCTTTGTTATGCCCAGAATTCTGTACCACCTGGAATTAAAGCAACTCATCTGAAAAAACAAAACAAAACAAAAACTATACATCCGTAAGTTCATGAGCTGGGATAATCAGGCAAAAACTGGAAAGCAGTAAAACTTTAGGGCCACATCCTTATAGATGATTCCCAACTTCAGTGGGCTAAGCTATGAGTAGTATTCCACCTACCTATCATGCCCAATAGGAGCTCTGGTAACGTAGTGGTTACAAATCGGGCTGAGAACCTTAAACTCAGCAGTTCGAAACTACCAGCTGTTTCAAGGGAGAAAGATGAGGCTTTCTGCTCCTGTAAAGATTTACAGCCTTGGAAACCCTGTCCAGGGTCGCTGTGAGTCAGAACTGACTCCACAGCACATAACCACCACCACCATCATGCCCAATAGCTGCTCCTCAGGAACCCTATACAGGATCGCTATGAGTCAGAAGCAACTTGACAGCACTTAACAACAACAAAACAACATCGTGCCTAATAGAAAAATACAATTCTTCTTCCTTTTTCCTTTGGTCATAGTGTGATGGTAGTCCTTAAGAGTTTTTCCATGAGGTGGAAACAGAAACAAACTGAAAATTAAACGACAAGAATCTGAGAGAAAGAGAACACATCTCCATAAAGAGCACAGGCAGCTACAGGGTCTGCTCCTAAATTCTCTGGTGATAGGCCTGAAAGGGGAAGGTCCAGGTGGTCTTACTACTGTTAGACTCCACACAGGAATATGTTGTTGTTGTTGTTAAGTGCCGTGAAGTCAGCTCGAACTCAGATCAACCCTGTATAGCTTTCCAAGGAGTGGTTCATGGGTTTGAACTGCTGACCTTGGGATTCAAACCAACCTTGTGGTGCTTATCCTACAGCTTATCCTACTAGGACTCTACACAGGAGTATGAGTAGAAAGAATCCAAGGAGAACACCCACAAAAGCAAGAGATTTATTATCTTTCCTTCTCCTACTGATACCATCACTCTGATACCATCAAAGTCAATTATATCCTTGACCATGATGCAGGTCACTTTCCAGCTCTTCTTTAGAAATGAGTATGTGTGTGAGAGAGGGAGATACAGAGACAGAGGCACAGATGTGGGATGGCCAAAAATCATGCGAGCAGGGATAAAGGGCATGGGAGGAGGTAAAAAGAAACCAGCTTTGGGATCCCCCTAAAGGTTTCATTTGGACCTTAACTTCTATCACCAACATTTTTTCCAATCATCAAGAGTTAGGAGAAGTAACCACTAATCTTAGAGACAAGAAGACCCTATAGCCATGTCATCATTTTGCTGAACTTACATGTTTAAAGTTGTTGTTAAGTAGCATTGAGTTGGTTCCAACTTATAGTGACCCTGTACAGTGTTTCCAAGGAGCTGCTGGTCAGTTTGAATTACTGACCTTAATGGTTCAAACTGACTTTGTGGTCCAGTGTTCTATCCTACAGTGCCACACTAGGACTGCATGTTTAAAGTTACTCTCATGAAATTGAAGGGGAAAAAAATTGTTCATAAAATCAAAATGCCTCTTCCACCTGTCATCGCTTCTCAAATACCTCTACTTCCTTTCTCATTAATATTTGATCTTGCCAAACCAGTTAGTGAAGATGAAACTCTCAATATTTGAGCCATCTATGTGTCCACACTGAGGTAGCTCCATACAATAAGCACTGGACTGTGAACAACAAGTCTGTGATTCTACCTCACCAGTCAGAGGGAAAAAGATGAAACTTTCTGCTCCCAGAAAGATTTAAAGCCTTGGAAACCATATACAGGATTGCTATGAGTTGGAACTGACTTCACGGTACTTAACAACAAAAATATATTCAGAAAGTTCTGGGAGAAAACTATACATTACGATTGTAGCAGTAGCTTTAGTTTCAGAAATAAATTCTCTGAATTTGAAAAAAAAAAAGAAGAAGAAGAATGTTTCTGGTCAGAATAAGAGCATCCCAGGAGGGAAAGCGGCACTTTCCAGTAATTTAGAGCCACCTGAACTATTTGACGTGTGGAGAAGAAAGCCTATATGCTTTAGACATTCACTCACCACCTCCCTGGCACTCTGGGAATCTGCTACCTGTAAATTGTTACTTGCCTTATGCAGAAGAAATTAACATTAACTGAATCATTCTTAGTCCCAACCTCTTTACATGGAACTGTCTTGTCATAAATGCTAACTCACAATAACTGTTACCACATTTTTTTTTTTTTATCTTCTTCTCACAAATGAGGAAATTGAGGCTGAGCAAAAGAGTAAAAATTTTAATACAGATTTTCCAAATTCTGAAACTCAGCCTCTATTTACAGTTAGATATATTCATATAAGAAGGGCAAATACAGATATTTAATGTTGACCACACATCGCTAATGCATTTTTCTCCTTTATTTCTCTTAGATGAGTGTGGATGCTCCGTGCTTGGGTGAGCTGGCTGCAGAACTGTGTCTTTTATGTTCTCATTCGAATCCTGAAATTACACAACAAGCGTCCTTGGGAATGTATCACCTCCTCTGTATTGCACAATATCAGAATGGTAAGAATAACTCACCACTTTTCTAAGGTATTTAAAAATCTGCCCCTAGTTAACCTACTTGGACTCCTGATGTGACACCGTAGGATCAGCACTGAACTACGAATCAAAAGGTCAGCAGTTCAAACCCTTCCACTGCTTCTTAGAAACCCTATACAAGGGTCTCTGTCAGAACTGACTTGATGGCACTTAGCAACAATTAATCTACTTATAGATCCCAAGAAGGCTCTATGTATGTGGATTTCTAAATTTTACCCCATGATCTATAGCTTCACTTTCTAAAATATGTTTTTAAATTGTTAAGAAAGTCCAGTAATGCTATATAGTGCCTACTATAGCTGGTGCTTTGAGATCTGTAAAGTCCTATTGTGCTTATACTAGTGTTGCGCATTGATGATGGGAACAGGAATGCTGAGCAATGACTCCTGTCAGGGAGGGAGCGGAAGGAGAAAGGCTACCAATGGACTCCAAAAAAGAAGCATTTTCCCATGTAAAATGTCACTAATTTTATTAAGTGACTGTCAATTTCTCATTCAGGTTTCAGGGCATGTGCAGCTCTCAGAGCAAAGAGAAAAGACTAGAGTTACTTCAGCACATTCATGCTTCTCCCAGATCAGATATGAATACTTAAAGAAAGCTAGCTAAAAAAGGAATATACCCTAAAGGTTAGAGGAAGACCCATCTATAAATATGAAAGTTTGCCTTTGAAGTCATCAAAACCCTGAAAACAAATCACCAGAATTTTTTTGAAGTGCAAGATATTTAGAGGATGATTCAATTTTCCCATTACCAATAAGATGGACTGGTTTTATCATGGAACTATTATATTACTTTGTGAACAAATAGGAAAGTTATTAATATCTTCTTGCCACAAAATCTGATTAGATTTGACAGAACTTCTAGAAAATGAGCAACACAAAAACAGAAGACTTGAATGACACTATAAATCAACTAGAGTTAACATACCTATAGGAAAACGTACATTCCACTCCAATACACTGGGATTATTTTCTAGTCTATGCCAGACAATAGATTACTAACCAAGTCTTAATAAATTTTAAAAGATTGAAATCATACAAAATATTTTCTCTGACCACAACATAACGAAGGTAGGAATCAATAATAGAAAAACAAAATAAAACAAAAACAAAAAAAACCTGGAAAATACATGAACATCTATAAAGTAAACAACACAGTATTGAATTACCAATCAGCCAAGGAAGAAATCAAAACAGAAATCACAAACTTCTTAGAATCAAATGAAAATGAAAGAACAACGTACCAAAACTTACGAGATGCAGCAAAAGCCGTACTCAAAGGGAAACTTACAGATGCCTACATGGAAAAACAAGAGTGATCTTAAATCAGCATCCAAACTCAACAACTCCAAGAACTAGAAAGAGAAGAGCAAACTATACCTAAACCTACCATAAAAAGGAGATATCAAATATCAGAACAGAAATAAAATAAAAAACAGAAAAACAGTAAAAAGAGTCAATAAAACTAGAATTTTATTTTTTTTAAATATCTATATAATTGACAAGACTGACAAAGAAAAAAGATGCAAGTAACAAAAATAAGAAACAAAACATCACAATTGACCAAATAGAAATAAAGGGGATTATAACATATGAATAACTGAACTGCAACAATTGGATCACTACAAAAAATGAACAAATTCTTGGAAGCACAAAACCTACCCAAATGAACTTAAGAGGAAATAGAAAGTTTCCACAGACTGTTAAATGTGAAGAGATCGAATCATTGATAAAAAAAAAACCTCCCAACAAAAACAAAGAAGTCCTGGACCAGACCATTTCACTGGAGAATTCTACCAAACATTTAGAGAAGAATTACCACAATACTATTTAAGCTCTTCCTAATTCAAGCTCACCAGCTGCTCCATGGAAACCGTATACAGGGTTGCTGTGGGTCAGGATTAACTCAATGGCACTTAACAACAACAACAAGTCATTCTATGAAGCAAACATAACCCTATGACCAAACCAAAGACAACACAAGAAAGAAAACTACAGGCCAGTATCTCTTATGAATATAGATGAAAAAAAATCAGCAACAAAATACAAGTGAACAGAATCTAACAGCATATTAAAAGAGAAATATACCATGATCAAGTGGAATTTATTCCAAGAATTCAGGAATTACTCAATCATTAGAATGCACCAAATCAACAGAAGAAAGGAAAATAACTACATGATCATTTCTGCAAAGGCAGAAAAAGAATTCAAAACCCCCAAGAAGACTGGAATAGAAAGGAAAGTCCTCAGTAAAATTCAGGGCATATATGGAAAGTCAACATCTAACATCATAGTTAAAGGAGGAAGCCTTAGAGCTTTCCCCTTGAAATTGGGAAGAGGACAAATTCCATCCAGTATTATATTAGAATATTCCTTTATGTTCAACATTGTATTAGAAGTCCCAGACTGAACAATAAGACAAGAGAAATAAATTTTTAAATATTCATATTGGAAAGAAAAAGTAAAATTATCTCTATTCACTGATTATATTATCCTGTACATAGGAAATCCCACAGTCAACAAAACATATTTTAGAGATAATAGAGAAATTTAGCAAATTTCAGGGTCAACAAACAAAAATCAATTAGGTTTCTACACAGCCAAAATGTATAGAAGTACAGTCAAAATGCTCCTTAGAAGCGAGGCATGTGAGACTTCATCTCCCATATTTTGGACATATTGTCAGGAGGGATCCGTTTGGGAGAAGGACATCATGTTTGGTAGAGAGTTAGTGAAATAGAGGAAGATTCTATTTAGAGTTAGTGAAATAGAGGAAGACTCCCTACGAGATGAACTAATACAGTGTCTGCAACAATGGACTCACACATAACAGCAATTGTGAGGATGGTGCAGGCCTGGGCAGTGTTTGGTTCTGTTGTACATAGGATCCCTATGAGTCATAAATGACTTGATGGCACTTAACAACAACAACAAAAACAGGATAGGTAAGATTATCTTATCTATTGTTGGTGTGGAGTTGTAGGATAAGCAATGGACAGCCAATCACAAGGACAGCAGTTTAAACGTACCAGTTTTGGAAGGCCTATTTAGAGTCACTGTGAGTCAGAACTGATGCAGTGGCATGCAACAACAAAAACATCCATTGCTGGAGGACATACAAAATGACACAGTCTATGTGGAAAACAGTGTGGTGATTCCTCAAAAATTAAAGCTAGACCTACCATATGCAAACCAAAACCAAACTCACTGCCATTGAGTTGATTTTGACTCATAGAGACCCTATCTATGGTTTTCAAAACTGGAAATCTTTATGGGAGCAGGCAGCCTCATCTTTTCTCTTACGTTGGATCACGACTGTGATCTCAGTAAGGGTGTTGCATCTCATTCTGTTCCTGCCTCATTAATATAGCAAATATAACCAAATCCTCATTAACATAACACAGTACAGCACCGTAGGATAAGCACTGGAGTGCTAACCACAAGGTGCGCAGTTCAAACTCAACAACTGCTCCTATACAGGGCCATACTACACTGAACCAACTTGATGGCGCTTTACAACAACAATCCTGTTTCAATAACGTGTGCTGGTGGTTATGTACCATAGAGTCAGCTTGATTCATAGCAACCCTGTACAGCGTTTCTAAGGCTGCAAATCTTTACAGGAGCAGAAAACATCATTTTTCTCCCATGGAATCATTGGTTTCCAACTGCTGACATGAGATTAGCAGCCTGACTTGTAATTACTATGCCACCAGAGCTCCTTTAACTAACACAGAGGTCAGGATTTACAATACATCACAAATGGAGGATAACTGTATTAGATGTCAAAATGGAGGACAGGTACATATATGGGAATCATGGCTTATCTAAATTGGCACAAAGTACAAATTGTGGGGACATAATTCAATTCATGACAACTTTCCTCTAGAAATAACTGAAATAAAAGCCAATTATAGATATAAAGATATTTCTCAAGAAGTTGGATAACAAAGAATGAAGATTGCTGAGAAATGGAAACACATATTTTGGGTCCCACAATTGCCTGAGGTTACCAGCTAGAGTAAGTTTCTAAGCTGTAGCAGAGTCAAATGGTCTCTCTCAGTTGAAGAGACAGACTGGGAGTTCAGAAAATCAGGGTGGCTAGAGTTCTGGTATCCCTTGTCCCACATCCTCTTCTGAATCCAGCTTGAACCTCGGGAAGTTCTCTGTCAATGTATGCTTGCAGCCGGTTCCAGCTGGATTCAGAAGAGGACGTGAAATGAGGGATATCATTGCTGATGTCTGATGGATCTTGGCTGAAAGGAGAGAATACCAGAAAGATGTTGACCTGTGCTTTATTGACTATGCAAAGGCTTTTGATTGTGTGGATCATGATAAGCTATGAACAACATTGAGAAGTATGAGTATTCCAGAATACTTAATTGTGCTCATGAAGAATCTGTACATGGACCAAGAGGCAGTTGTCCGAACAGAACATGGGAACACTGACTAGTTTGAAATTAAGAAAGGTGTGCAACAAGGTTGTATTCTTTCACCATACTTATTCAACCTGGATGTTTAGCAAATAATCTAAGAAGCTGGGTTCTATGAAGAAAAACGTGGCATCAGGATTGGAGGAAGACTCATTAACAACCTGCGATATGAAGATGACATAACCTTGCTTGCTGAAAGTGAAAAGGACTTAAAATATTTACTGATGACGATCAAAGAGCACAGCCTTCAGTATCGATTGCATCTCAATGTAAGGAAAATAAAAATCTTCACCACTGAACCAATAAACAACATTCTTCTCAATGGAGAAAAGATTGAAGCTGTCAATCTTCATTTTTCCTAGATCAATTATCAACACTCATGGAAGCAGCAGTCAAGAAATCAAATGA
This sequence comes from Chrysochloris asiatica, assembly GCF_000296735.1. Taxonomy (NCBI): domain Eukaryota; kingdom Metazoa; phylum Chordata; class Mammalia; order Afrosoricida; family Chrysochloridae; genus Chrysochloris; species Chrysochloris asiatica. The sequence goes on from NW_006408725.1 coordinate 5,087,046, forward strand.
CGTATTGCATTAGGCAAATCTGTTGCATAAGACCTTTTTAAAGTGTTGAAGAGCAAAGATGTCCACTTGAGGACTAAAGTGTGCCTGACCCAAGCCATGGTATTCTCAATAACCTCATATGCATGCAAAAGTTGGACAATGAATAAGGAAGACCATATTTGAGTTATGGTGTTGGAGGAGAATATTGAAAGTGCCATGGGCTGCCAAAAGAACAAACAGATCTGTTTTGGAAGAAGTGCAGCCAGAGTGCTCCTTGGAGGCCAGGATGGCCAAACCTGGTCTCTCATACTTTGGACATATTGTCAGGAGGGACCAGTGGCTGGAGAAGGATATCATGTTTGGTAAGGTGGAGGGTCAGAGAAAAAGAAGAAGACCCCCCAAAAAATGGATTGGCCAGGTGTCAGCATCAATGGGCTGAAACATGGCAACAATTGTGAGGCTGGCCCAAGACCAGGCAGTGTTTCGTTCTGTTGTACATAGGGTCGCTATGAGTCGGTACCAACTCGATGGCACCTAACAACAACAACAATCATATTAAAGAAACTGACCATATCATGTATTCGCAATATGTGAAGCAACTGAACTCTCAGCTATGGCTGGTGTCTATGTAAAATGAAAAAACAACTTTGGAAAATGATTTGACAATATCCTAAACAGTTAAACATATATCTGCCATGTGACCCAGTCATTCCACAACATTTATCTAAGATAAGTAAAAACAAGTATTTATAAAACAACTTGTACAGGAATGTCTATAGCACCTTTATTTGTAATAGCCAAACATAAAAGCATAATTTAATAAACATTATAGGTTTAGTATTTTTAGTATTACAAAAACCCTAATGTTCAACAGGTGAATACATAAACTGATGGTTGCATATACCAGTATATTTAAATACATATAGAGAGAGTCTTGGTATGGCATTGTGATTAATGCGCTGGACTGCAAGGTCGGTTTGAACCTCAAGGTCAGCAGTTCAAGTTCACCAGCTACTCCTTGAAAACCCTATACCGGGTTGCTATGAGTTAGAACTGACTTGACAGAACTTAACAACTATATATATATGTTGTTGTTAAGTGACATCAAGTCAATTCTGATCCATAGCAACCTTGTATAGGGTTTCCGTGGAACAGCTGGTGAGCTTGAACTGCCGACCTTACAGTTCAAATGTCTTTGCAGTCTATCACATTAACCCACAGCGCTATACCAGGAATATATATATATATATACACACACACAAGGGTCGCCATGGGTCGGAACTGACTCAACGACACTTAGCAACAACAACAAATATATATCTGGAGCGAGGTGGCTGGGTAGGCTATGCACTGGACTGTGAACCACAGGTTGGTGGTTCGAACCCAGCAGTTAGTTCTTCCTTCTTGGGAAAAAAATGAGCTTTCTGTTTCTGTAAAGATTTATAAGCTTGGAAACCCTATATAGGGTTGCTATGAGTAGAAACTAACTCAACAGCACTTAACAACACAACAAAACTGCTAGCAGCATATTAAATATTCAGAAAACTCCAGAGCTCCAGTTATTGGCCCAGAAAAGAAAAGTGGAGATTGCAATGCCATAAAATGAATGGTGATCAAATTAAATCCTTAAATTGTTTTCCTTAATACAGCAGATTTTTTTGAAAAATATACATTCTATAAAAAATCTGGAAGGCATAGCATCACATCTTGTCCCTCTGAGTTGGAGTACCTTCCCAAGATCTTGCAACAAGACAAAGCTAAAATTGCTCAGGTAATGTAGCCTCACTTGTCCTATAACTTTTTTTAAAAAAAGTGTATTAGTACTCTTGGTGGTAGTGGTGGTTTGCTGTTGAATTAGTTCCAACCCTATACAAACAGCAACCCTGTCTGTATAGGATTTCCAAGGCTTTAAATCTTTATGGGAACAGAAAGTCTCATCTTTCTTCCAAGGAGTGATAGTTAGATTTGAACTGCTGATATTTCAGTTAGCAGCCCAGCTTGTAATCCACTATGCTACCAGGGCTCCTTATTACTACTATAACTGGCAATTAATTACAAAAGTTACACTTTTAAGTAAATATATCTCATGCTTCCTCAATGTTGAAAATAGAAAAACCACATGACTCAGCATGTACCTCTATTTGGTATATATTCTAGAGAAATAAGAGTTATGGCACGAATAGGTATATGCCATGTTCACTGTAGTACAATCCACAATCGCAAAAAGAAGAAAGCAACCTAAATGGTTATCAGTGAAAGAATTGATAAGTAAATTAGAGTACTAACACACAATGGAATACTTTCCAACAATACAGAAAAACAATGGATCTATGAAACACCTCATAACATGAATGAACTTAGAAGACACTATACTGAGGGAAATGGTTGTTGCTAAGTGCCATCGAGTCAGTTCTGACTCATAGCGACTCTGTATAGGGTTTCCAAGGAGTGGCTATTGGGTTTGAATCACCCACTGTATGGTTCAAACTAACCTTGCAGTCCAGAGCATTATCCTGCAGCACCACACCAGGAGTCCTGAATGAAATTAGTCAATCAAAAAAGGACAAATATTGAATGAGACTATTGTAAAAAGTGGAGAAAAGGTTTTCAAACAAAAAGAAACTTTCTCTGATGGTTGAAGGGAAAAGGGGAAGAAAAGGAGCATAAGTTACTGGCTAAATGGTAGATGTGTTAACTTGGGTGAAGGGAAAGGCAATATACAGTAAGAGGGAGGTTGACAAAATAAAGTGATGGAGGCAGAAGAAGCCACTGAGAGGAGTGCAAGAGTTAAAGACAACAGAGGCAAACACTGTTATATACACTATATTGTGCAGTAAAAATTATCTATGACTAGATGCATTGATAGTGTTTATCTGTGGCCTTAATATTTAATTGAGTGTGTGTTGGTATTTTATAAGCTTTCTGATTGTCTCCTCGTAGATGTGATCAGAATGCAGGCTTCCCTTTTCACTCTTCTTATTGCTTGACTCAGAGTAACTTTCACAGGTGTTGTCTGCCTCCCTGGTGTATGGCAGTTGGTATTGGTTGTTGCCTGGGTTTTGGTGTTCTATAGAGTGTGATTGTAGCTTGACTATATGGCATCAGTTGCTATCTCTTCTTGGGTAATATAGGGAGAGAAAGAGTCCCCGAAAGGTAAAAGGGGGAGCACAAAACAGAAAAACAGCAACAGCAAAAAACATAAGAAAAAAATAACCACCCAAAACAACATCAACAACAACAAAAAACTAGATTGGATACTGTAGTCTATAATTGCAGAAAGGGATGAGTATGATTTTAATGTCCTATTTCAGGATATAATTTTATTTTAGGCCTGTTTTGTTTTTAAACTCTCTTTCCCTCTCCACATCCCTTGTTCTGGCCTTTTCCCTATTAAAAAAACAGTTTGGGGTCAGCTCTTGGGCTGAAAGTATTTGTGCACATGCATGGCAGAAGAACCCACCAGTGGTGGGGGTGGGGTGTCCACTCGCTCAGGTACCCCTCTAGTCACCAGAATGGAGGTGCACAAACAGTGGGGGGCCAATGAACAGATACAAAAAAAAAAAAAATCATAACAAAGCAAAATCAACAAAGTATATTGTCCACCTTTGCTCTGAGGTTCCTGTGGCATTATTCCATGGTGGGTCTATTTCCCCACTTGGTCTTGCCATTTGGTCTTGCCAAGTTTTTGCCCTGGCTGCCAGGGCTGTCAAATTCAAAAGTACATGATTTCTTACTTCCGCTACGAATTCCACTGGCTATAAGCCTTCAGATTTTTAAAATATTCCTACATATGTGGTTCAGAGTTTTGCAGCTCTGCTTTGAACCTACTTCGCCTGGTATTCTGTAGTATTGCTGATGACTAACTTCACTGCACTTCTAACCTATCCACCATCAAGCCCCGCCCCCTCTTCTCTATCTTTTTAATGACCTTTTACTTTCTTCCTGTATGATTTTCTTGATGTTACCCACAGCTTTTCTGGTCTTCTGTGATTAGTGCCCAAGGCATCAAATCTGTTTTAAGATGATTTATAAATTCAGGTGGGATATGTTCTAGGTCATATTTTGGCTCTCATGGATGTGTTTTAATTTTCTTCAGCTTCAGCCTGAACTTGCATATGAGCAATTATCCCCTGGTCTTGTTTTGGCTGATGATATGGAGCTTTTCCACCATTTCTTCCCACAAATGTGGTCAATTTGATTCTTGTGTATTCTATTTAGTGAGGTCCATGTGCACAGCTGCCTTTTATGCTGTTTTAAAAGGTATTTGCAATGAATAAATCATTGGCCTTGCAAAATCCTATCATGCAATCTCCAGTATCATCTCTATCACCGAGGCCATATTTTCCAGTGACTGATCCTTCCTCTTTGTTTCCAACATTTAAATCCCAATCACCAATAATTATCATCACATCATGATTGTTTTACCAATTTCAGACTGGATAGTATCCTATCACAGGCAGAATTTACTTCAAGCTAGATCTTGAAATGTTCTTTTTGATGATGAATGTGACACTAGTCCTCTTCAATTTGTCAATCCCAGTATAATAAACCATATGATTGTCAGATTCAAAATGGCCAATCAGCTCACTAATGCCTAAGATGTCAATCTTTATGCATTCCATTTAATTTTTATAACTTTCAACATTCCTAAATTTGTACTTCATACATTCCATCTTCTGATTATTAATGATGTTCACAGCTGTTTCTCTTCATTTGTAGTTGTGTCCCACCAGCAAATGAAGTCCCTGAAAGCTTTACTTCATTCTTGTCATCCCAGTCAGATCTACTTTGAGGAGGTAGCTCTTTCCCAGTTGTATTGAGTGCCTTTCAAGTTGAGGGGCTCTTCTTCTAGCACTATATCTTACAATATTCTGGGGCTATTTATAATGTTTTCATTTTTGGCATTATATCTGACAGTATTCTGCTGATATTCACAAGGTTTTCAGTGGCTAAAAGTTCTGAAGTAGTTTGCTTCTCCTTCTTCCTAATCTGTCTTAATCTGGAAGGTGAGCTGAAGCCTGTTCACCATGGGTTACCCTGCTGGTACTTTAAATTTCACTGGCATAGCTTCCAGCATCATAGCAGCACATAAGCCAGTACAGTAAGACAAAATGACAGGCAAGTGGTGGAAAAATAAATATATAAGCCTCCTTCTTTTAAACCCAGAGAAACGAAGAGTAAATGATATAGAGAGCATTCATCTGTCCTAATAAGAGTTGTACTTATTATTCCCAAGTATAGCAGTTTGTATTGTTTTATTTAATACTTGTTGATTGCAAATGAGGTAGGTGATTCTTAATTGTTATGCTGCTTCTTCATGGGGAACTTCTGGTTATTTTGCAAAACTAATTGAGTCATCAATAAATAACCTATTCAATTCTGTTATAAATTACTCATCAAATACCATAATAATATTGTGATTTAGATTTTGTTTAAAAACCTATTACAGTTCTAATCTGATTCACATGAGGTAGCCATGAGTCAGAGTGAACTCAAAGGAAACTCTTTTGTTGGTTTAATGGATTAATTGATTTTTCAATCTCAAGGCAGTTGTAAAGTCAACCTTTTAAATACAATTTTATTGAGGAGGTGACACCTGAAGGCTAATGCTCCTAGAGCCCAAGAGAGCCATAATGCATCCCTATGAGCCCTGCACCTTCCATTCAGACACCTGAGTTTCATGGTCTTTTATGTTGGTGTGGGTGTGAGAACTGAAGTCACAATTCTCCTTTTTTGTTTTCAGCATGTCGGACAAAACTTAATGCCACCATTGCTGACTGATTTTGTGTGGAATCTCATGATGAAACTGTCTAAAGATAATAATAAAATTAGGTCTGAGGCAGCCTGCATGCTGAAATTGACTCTGGAACATTATGCTGACAAGGTCACCATGGTAAGATCATTTGTAATAACACAGAGTATATGCCCTACAGTGCTCTTCTTGCCTGTCCTGCACACTTCTTTTCATCCATACTTCTTGTCATTTCTCATTATGTCATCTTACTAAAATGAGAGTGTTTTTGTGAAATATTTCAAGCATCTAGGAAAGCCTAGAGAATAATGTCATGAACATTTATGTACCCAACCCCCATTACACCAAATCATAATATTTTCCATATTTACTTCAGATATTCTAATGAATTAAGTCACTAGAGATAAATATAGAATCACTATCATTTAAATTTCCTGTGTAACCTGTAAGAAATGTTTTTAAGGGTTCTCAGCTTGATCTAGGACTTGCTATGTAATTTGTAGGACTTAATGCAAAATGAAAATGTGGGGTTCCCTGTTCAAAACAGGAAAAAGTTGACTTTAAATGCAGTAACATAAAGTATTTCTACCCTTTTAGTTTTTCCCCTTCTCAACTTATCATGTTTTTGTTTGCTATGTAATGTCATTCTAAGTAAACAAGTCCTAGTGTAGCATTGTGGGTTAATGTGCTGGACTGCAAGCTTGGTTTGAACTTCAAGGTTGGTGGTTCAACTTCACCAGCTGCTCCTCAGAGACCCTGTATACAGGGTTGCTATGGGTCAGAACTGACTCAACAGCATTTAACAACAAATAAAGAAAAAGAAAATTTTAAACTATATTAACATGAATATCACCATTCAGGTTTATATTGTAAAATTCTAGCTATAGATATAAATATAAGCACATTTAACTTATATATGAGAATCATCAAGTTTATTGAATCCATATTTCATAACTCACGTTTACCTACATTATGTTCTTACTAAAACAATGGAAACACACCACAAAACTAACTTGACTGTTTTTATTTCACTTCATGGCATGCACACATTCTAATACTGTCTGACTTCAGCTTATTGAAGTACTGAATGCAAGGCTGCTCAATCTTTCCCTCTCCTTCAGTGTCATTGTTTTCAGTGCAATTACTGTACTGGCTTCAATAAGATGCTTACCTTGTACTAGCTATGATTCCCACTGAACATCCACACATCATGGTTCCACTGGATTCTGTGCTCACAGAGCATTGTGAGTGCTGTATATGAATGGATGTGCAGGAACCACAACAATCTTATATTACGTACATCTCTTTGACTCACACACATATGTTCCATTGTCCCTTGGGATTTCACCTACAAAACAGAAGTTCAAAATCAATATAATTAAGAATTATAAGAGCATTGACACATGAGGGCCTCCTAAACACAAGCCCTATGGGACTGCATAGCCAGCCTGGTTAAAAACATGAAGGCTAGACTTTCACTTCCCTCTCCTGAAATAGCAGCATAAAATGTGACTGAAAAAGAGTCACAAGGACTTCCAGCACAGGTATGCAGGCTCCGGAGAAAGCGGTGGGTGGTATTGCACAGGGGAGGCCCCCTCCTGGTAGACAGACAGCCTTTGGGCAAACATAAGACTTTAGGCTCCAACATTATGAACTTGCTTTTATAAAAGATCGAATTGCTGAGGAGTTACAGGCATTTTGAGCTTCTGCCCGCCTGCACTTGGCTCCCGCTCCAGGGACTATCTCCGCCCACTGCAGAGCTTGGAGTGTGGGGCTTCAGTGGACCCATTCAGAGGGCGGACGCTCCCAGAGAGCGATCGGAGCCACAGGAACTAATGTAGTCCTTCCCAGCGGGGCCTCATTCCCAAGATAGGCATTATCAGCATTGATATAGGGCAATTTGGGGTGCCCATGGCACAGGGAGACAGAAAGAGTCATTTCTGACATCATCAGACACAGACACCATCTACCTGTAGCTACTACCCCCACCCTCCACTCCCTCGGCTTAGGCCAGCACTCTGCCCAGCCTCCGAAGTTCAGACCCGCCCACCAAGGTGCAGACAAGCCCAAGCTGAGACGACTTGAGTTGTTTTTTACGACCAGTAACAAAGCAATCCTGCTGTGGCCCTGTGGGTTAATGTGCCAGAATGCAAAGCCTTTTGAACTGCAAGGTTGGTGGTTCGAGCTCACCAGCTGCTCCTTGGAAACCCTATTCTGGGTCTTTGTGTGTGTGTGTGATTAGAGACTGCTGTTTTCAATCTTGTTTTCGCTGGTGCTGCATTTCTTTCCTCCCCCCCCCCCCATCGGTTATTTTTTGTGTCTTGCTTTGTTATCGCTTTTGTTTTTTATTTTGACTTTGGTTTTGTTTTCTACCTGACTGGGGTTGTTTGGCTGTCACATAGCCTCCCTTCTGCTATCGGAGGACTCTTTGTCTCCCTACATTACACGACAAGAATCAGCAACTGCTGCCAAATAGCCAAGCTGCAATAACACTTTAAAAACACCAAAACCCAGGCAACAACCAATACCAGCTGTCATATACCAGGGAAACAGGCAACATCTGAGAAACTTACTCTGAGTTAAGCAATAAGAAGAGTGAAAAGGGAAGACCACATCCTGATCACATCTTCCTGGAAGCAATCGGAACACATAAAAAATTACCAGAATACATACTCAATTAAGTATTAGGGCCACAGATAAACATTAAACATGTCCAAGAAGCAAAAGCAGATGACCATATCAGCATATGTCCAGAAAAAAGATAAAATATCTGAGACAAATGATCCAGAAGTAGACCTGGTCTCAATGCTGGAAGTAGAGCAGGCCTTGGAAATGCCTGAGAAAGAATTCAGAAAAATGATTATAAAATGTTTCAAAACACTTTACAATGGAGTTGAGAAAAATAAGGAAGAAGTCGGAACAATCAAACAAGATAGATACAGCATTGGTAACAATCGAAAACCTACAGAAAGAGGTCCAAATAATCAATAATAAAATAACAGAAATAGGAACCACCCTGTAAGGGCAGAAGAGTAGAATAGATGAAATGGAAGGAAGAATAAGTGACCTGGAAGACAAGTCTCTCAATACCACTAAGATAGAAGAACAAACACAAAAAGGGTAAAAAATTCAGAGGAAGGTCTAAGATTCATGTTGTACAACATGAAGAGGAATAACCTAAGAATTATTGGCATTCCAGAACAAGAAGAATCACATGAGTCCATAGAGAAAATAGTCAAAGAACTGCTGGAAGAAAATTTCTTTAACATCCTCAAAAGTGAAAAGATAAACATACCAGAAGCCCAACGAAGTCCAGGAAGAGTGGATCCCAAAAGAAAATCACCAAGACATATCATAGTCAAGCTCTCCAAACTCAAAGACAAGGAGACGCTTCTGAAAGAAGCAACAGAAAACAGAAGGGTCACAAACATAAGCTAGCAAGTCAGACTAAGCTCAGATCTCTCAGCAGGAACCATGCAAGCAAGACGACAATGGGGAGAAATATATAAAACCCTGCAAGAAAAAAATTGCCAGCCAAGAATCCTTTATCCAGCAAAGTTATCAATCAAATATGATGGTGTAATCAAAACATTCGAGGATAAACAGAAACTACGGGACTTCACCAAAGCCAACCCTACGCTACAAAACATCCTAAAGGGAGTTCTGTGGACTTAGAACCAACAAGAACAGACAACAACCAAAGATTGACGTACGTGGCAGCACCTCCCTGAATTAAGTCAACAGAAACAAGAATTGTTAACAAAACAAAACTATAAGAACAAACTCATAGACTCTGGGAGGTCAGTCTATGACCAAAACAAGTACAATGCAAGAGAAGGTGAATACGTAGGAACAGAGATCCAGACAGTGAGAAGGTCAGATCGATTACAGGATAAAATAGACTGCACTAAATGGACAGAAAAGTCAATGGACTATAAGGCAACCTCAAAGAAAATTAACACTTCACAACATACCAAGAAAAGGAGAATCCAAGAAGAATATGAAAACATTAAAACTATTAGGAAATGCACAAAAAAGAACACAAAAATCATGAATTCAACAAAAAAAGACACACAGAACAAAGAAGCAGCAACACCACAAAAAAACAAATACAATGACAGCAACTAATCAATACCTATCGATAATTACACTGAACATAAATGGATTGAATGCACCTGTTAAGAGACGGAGGGTGGCAGAATGGATAAGAAAACAAGATCCTTCAATATGCTATCTGCAAGAGACGCATCTCACAAACAGAGACAAACAGATTAAAATTGAAAGGATGGGAAAAAATATACCAAGGTAATTGCAATAAAAAGCAAACAGGAGTGGCAGTGCTAATCTAGGATAAAATAAACTTTAAGACAAAAGCCAGCATAATAGATAAAGATGGACATTATCTCATGATTAAAGGGACAATTGAACAAGATGAAATAACCATATTAAATATCTATGCTACCAATGAAAGAGCGCCAAAATATATAA